>NC_134813.1:3570701-3580701 GCF_046742065.1 Oratosquilla oratoria
ATCATGTTGAGCGAGGTTAGTTTAAATTAGACCTCGCTTATTTTGAATCTTTGGCGAAGTGGGAACTTCACAAAACAAAATTTGGCGAAATGGGGATGCTTATATGCTTGTCCCAGTATACACACATTGTGCGGTCCGTGAAACACGGGGTAAAAAAGTGTGTGTGTGTGTGTTTTACCTAGTTGTATCTACCTAGTTGTATTATACGGGAAGGGGAGCTATGCTCGTGGTCACCTGTTTTTGTGTTTCGCAAGATCAAGTTTGTTCTTAAATTGTTGTATTGTTTTTGCACACACTATTTCTTCATCCAATTTGTTCCATATATCTATCACTCTGTGTGGGAAGCTGTTCTTTTTCATGTCTCTTTTGTAGTTATCCTGTGTGTGTGTGTGTGTGTGTGTGTGTGTGTGTGTGTCTGTGTGTCTGTGTGTCTGTGTGTATTCACCTCGGATCTGCTGCAGTCTCTGTCGAGACAGCCAGACACCACCCTACGGCAGTGAGCTCAGAGCTCATTATTTGCCGATCTCTGGGTAGGTCTAAGACCACTCACACACCACACACCGGGACAGCAAGGTCACAACTCCTTGACTAACGTCCCGTACCTACTCACTGCTAGGTGAACAGGGGTTACACGTGAAAGGAGACAAACCCAATTTATCTCCGCCCGGCCGGGGAATCGAACCCCGGTTCTCTGGCTTGTGAGGCCAGTGCTTTACCAATCCGCCACCGAGCCGGTGTGTGTGTCTGTCTGTGTGTGTGTGTGTGTCTGTCTCTGTGTGTGTGTCTGTCTGTGTGTGTGTGTGTGTGTGTGTGTGTGTGTGTCTGTGTGTGTGTGTGTGTGTGTGTGTGTGTGTGTGTGTGTGTGTGTGTGTGTGTGTCTGTGTGTGTGTGTGTCTGTGTGTGTGTGTGTGTGTCTGTGTGTGTGTGTGTTTGTGTGTGTGTGTGTGTGTGTTTTGACTGCGCGTAGGAGTTCGAGTTAAGCAGCAAAGGAGATCTGCCTGGCCTTGGTCTCGACCCAAGATGGTCTGGTGGTAGGCTGGGGTCTTGAGCTGGCGCGGGTCTAAAAACTGGGCTAGGCGCGAGAGGATGGGGACGTGTTAGTACCCACGTAGTTGGGGCATGGATAGTATAATGGGGTAAGGGGTAAAGGGTATGGGGTATGGATGCAGGAACATATTTTATCCAAACAACGTCAGAGGGGAAAATATTCTCATACATACATACATATAGCAAAGGCTTTTTCCCCCTACACGGGGATAGCCAAAAAGAAAAAGACATAGAAACCACTCCCACCCATTCCATTTCCTATATATTTCACTCCCCTCCACCCTCCTCCCTCCCTCTTATCTTGGCACCTCCTGGATGACGGGTTATCCCTTTATCCTGTCCACTGCCCTGGGACTTACAAATACAAACCGTTCTAGAGGCGCCGATATAAGGAAGCACGAAGAAGGGGATAACTAAATCGATTCGCTTTTCTGTTACCTCTTATCTTATGCTAATGACCACTGGTATTTAGCGGACTCTCTATATAACAGAAAATTCCATTAAAGGGGCATCAATAACGAAACCCCGATTCGGTGGACAAATCAAAATAGCGAGCTTTCCCTAGGATGAAAGAGTTCTCTAAATCGGGCTCCTCCTGCTCTCTTTGAATTACTGGAGGCGGGAGCGGAGACAGACAGACCCCATTTAAGAATACCATCCAGGATTTGGCCCTAAAGTCTCTGATATCCAAATTATCTTCTTGTGGTATCTACCACTCTGCTCTTTCACATATCAGATTTCACCCTCCTCTCCCCCCCCCACCGATTACAGCTGTCGTTGTAGAGTTATTCTTTTTTTTATATACGTTCGTCTCTCTTTCTCTCTCTCCCTCTCTTATGTTCCCAAGCGATTTACCATCTATCTCCTTTCCTCTCTCTCCACAATCGATCTATCATTTATTTTCCTCCCTCTTTCTTATTCGCTCTCTCTCTCACTCACTATGTCCACAAATGATCTATCATCTATTTCTCTCCCTCTCTTTTTCAACTTTCTATATCTCTATGTTCACAAGCGATCTATTATCTATCTTCCTCCCTCATTCTCTTTCTCACTATCTCTTTCTCTCTCTTTATGTGTGTCCATAAGCGATCTCGATCTGTCACCTATTTCTCTTCCTCCCTTTCTTTCTCACTCACTCTCTATTGGATCTCTCACCCAGCTGACCTCACTTTTTCGTACAGAAACTCGCAGGCTTGGAGCATTACATGTTCTTCTCAAATGGATAACTGGAGAATGTCTGGCTTCAGTTCTTAATCATTCTTTGTTTCTGACACAGAAAGCATGTTGCTTTGCAACATTTCAGACTCAATTTTATTTCACAACTCCGCCCGACATAACCTTCCACAAACTTCCTCTTCTCAAACGTTCCTACAGTGATTGCCCGGACATTTATCTAGGACTAATACAGAAACGTTAGAAAATGTGGACATTAGAACGAAGAGCCTCATTTACACAAAGAATATGTTTTAGTTATACTCGTAGAATATACCCAGCGTGGATAAAATCGTATCTTTTAAATTCTTTATAATCCTACAATCTATGTTATTTCGCCTTAAAACACTGATCTTTAAGCACATTTGTAGCCCTACTTTACTGACACCCTTGGGCAATCTGCCTATACCTAGAATAACACACATACACACACACACACCTATAAGGGGATGGCGTGTATCATTGTATAAGTATCCTTAAGTATCTCGTGTGTATGTGTGACAACTTACAAGGACTTATACGGCCGCCTGTTCGATGGAGGGCGCGTGCAAGAATGAGTTGCCTCCTCCCCTCTGCGTGATATATTTATGATCAAAGACAAAGGTGTGATTTGTTTAATCAATAATTTTCTGAATTCCTTCATTTTGGTGGGTATGCAAAAACAATTATGTTAAAGATAAATACATAAAACAATAAAAATAACAATAATAGAAATAATAATAGTAATGGTAATAATAACAATAGATTTCTTATATACCAGTGGTGTACGGCTAAATGAAATAAATAAAATTATAAAAATAAAACAACAATAATAATAACAATAAAACACCAAAAGTGGTCGGCTAAATCAAATAGAAAAATAACAACAGAGCAATAAAAAAACAACAATAATGATAACAACAATAAAACACCAAAAGTAGTCGGGTAAATCAAATAGAAAAAGTAACAACAGAACAATAACAAAAACAACAATAATAGTAATAATAATAATGATAATAATAATAATAATAATAATAATGATAATAAAATTCCATAAGTGGTCGGGCAAATAAAATAGAAAAAATAACAACAATATAATAATAACAACAACAACAGCATACATGCATATACCACGGGGGGTAGCGAAAAAGAAAAAGGCATAGAAATCACTCCCACCCAAACAACAACAGCAATGACAGTAAAACCAAAGTCGACATCCAACTGGTACACCTGTCCACCCCACCGACTCGTACTGTAGCACTTGTGCAGCCAACCACTAACACCTGTGTCGTCCTGACTTGCTTCTTTTTACTAGGAATCCCTAGTATTCGGAAATCGCAATTTTTCATTCCGTGATCTAGAAAACTCCGAATACTAGAAACACGTTCCGATATTCCTGTATACGTTCGGAAGGAGTGTTTGTTATGGGTCAGGGGCTATAACATGGGTGATTAAGACAAGGTTATCATATCAAGACACCGGGGCAGGATTCGTAGCGATGGATTTAGATTGGATACTTTCAGGTTTAAAAAGGAAATGGGCACAAACTGGTTTAGCAACAGAGTAGTTAACGGACAGAAAAGACTTAGTAACCATGTAGTAGTGAGCGTTGAAACAATTGGTTGTGTTAAGAGAAGATTAGATAACTTTCATGGATAGGGATGACAGGTGGCAAAGGACATGGAACTGCCTAGTGTAGGCCTTATGGTCTCTTGTAATCTCCTCCATTCTTATGTTTTTATGTTACCTCGCGGGCGCCATAATAGAGTTCTGAGGGCGCCATGGTGCCAGCGAGCCACAGTTGGGGACCGCTGATGGAGGGTGTCTTCGGATTTTCTCGACTATGAGGGGCATCCATTCAATATGGCGATACACTCTTGGGTCGGCATTAATGTATAAGTGCTGTACAGTGTACAGATATGGTAATGAATGTACAAGTGGAGTACACAGTCGTTCCATACAAAAATACGATTTGCGTTTCTGTTACGTCGACGAAACTTTTTTCCTGCATGTCCGGCAATAAGCACACTCATGTACAGAACCTCCTAAATCTTCATGTCTGGTTGGAGTAGAAGAAATATATAATACACCAACATCAAGAGACTGCCTGGTTACTTGTCTCGAAAATATAGTAAACGCAGTTAACCTAACCGTCTTATCCTCTACTGGTTTATCAATAGAGTGATTAACGAGTGGAATAGACTTAGTAACCATGTAGGGAGCGCTGAAACTATTGGTCGTTTTAAGAGGTTAGATAACTTTATGAATGGGGATGATAGGTGGCAACGGACATGGAACTACCTAGTGTAGACCTTATGGTCTTGCAATTGTCATCCATTCTTATGTTCTTACTAAACCAATGTCACCTTATAACCTCGACCATAAACCGATTCGAACATTCAGAGACAGACTTGTGAGCTATAGTACAACCAATAACAGAACCGTTTACCAGCAAAGGAACTCATAATCTGAGTCACCCGTTCAAAAACATCCCAAGCTTCTGTAACACTTACGGCTGACACTTGAGATTGTCTCGTAGATCCCTTTTTTGAGCTGCCACATGCGAGTTATTTCTGACACTTGACACCACGACCTTCTTGCCTGCTGCCATGTTTTGTGTGACACAAGACACTTATGCACTGCTGTTGCCGTCGTAGCTCTAAACACGGGCTTGGGCATTCTTCTCCAAAGACAGGATGACTCCGACTACTAGAAGCACGTTCTTCGCTTTTTTCAACCATGATAATTTCCCAATAACATCTTTCAATTTATGCACTGCTGTTGCCGTCGTAGTTCTATGAACACAGGCCTGGATATTCTGGTCCAAAGACAAGATGTCTCTCTAAAGTGTTTTTGCTCTTTCTCAACAATGAATTTACATCTTCCAGTAACACCTCTCATCCCTCAACCGTGTGAGTGTGTCATTTTATATGACTTTATTTTGCTTACCTATGGACGAATTAAATTAATCCTACGGGGGAGGGGGGGGGGCTTCTGTCACTAAACATCGAGTCTATTTTGCGGGGACCATAATAGAAAAGTCTGCATAATTGACGTGGCAGATTGGAAGAGGCCTTTGTTCTGCATAGGACTCTGAATGGCTCGAATGAAAACCAATCACGACTTTACTGGCAGTGTTCAGAAATCCACCAATGTCATGACTAGATCTTATACCACATAGCAACACTATCTCTAGTTGCGCATAGAGATAACAACATTAACACCCAAGGCATTACTATATTTCTTTCACGCAGTGTTATCAATCCCGTCCTCACTTGGTCAACCCCCCCCCCCCCCCGGCTTCCTCCGACACGCTGTCTTGCCTCACTCCTCACCCCCCCATCACTCCCTAACAGTTGGAGCATACAACCTTGCCAACGCGACACCTTCCCCCCTTGCGTCGCTGCTGTCTTACAAATGCTTTACCCAACGCAACGTCGCCCGTTTCATCATCCATTATTACCCTTATTACTCTCTTCTCTCTTCCCGTACTTGCGTATTTTAAACGCGTCTTTGTTTTGGACCGTTTGAGCGCCCTGACTGACCGTTTCATCCCGTTGGTGCACTTCGTGGCTTTGTCTCTGGCTAAGGGCAGGCGATTTTTTTTTTCACACTTCGATTTCCCACTTCGTTACAGTGACCTACTTTGAGGAGGAAGAGGAAGAGGAGAAAGTGGAGTAGGAGGAAGAGGAAAAAAAAAAAAAGCAAGATGCAGAGATGGAGGAGTACGAATAGGAGGAGAACGGGGAGGATGAAGAGGAGGAGGAGGAAGCGGAGGTGGAGAGGGACGAGGATGAAGAGGAGGAATATTATCATTCAGGAACAAATAACCAATGGTCACCTCGATCAAACCCCTTCAACCCACTCCCAACCCCCCCCCCCCAAAAAAAAAAAAAAATCTGGTTAGCACTAGACGATTTTTCCCCCATCATTAATTATGAACTTTGGGTTCTGGACTGTTCCCCTGGAATGGGAAGCCAATTCGGGTTGCGCCCAGAACTCGATTCGGAACATGATCCTGTGCACATGCGCAGTTCCGGAGTGTAGCGAAGATCACACCTGTCGCCTTAACCAGAACACAATTACAAAGTTTGCCACACAGGTTGATTGGGGCTGCGTTGCCCCTTTCAACACCGGGAAGATGGCCTGCCAAGATCTCAAAAATGATATATTGGAACAGACTTAGTAACCATCTGGTGAACCCTGAAACAATTAGTTGTTTGAAGAGAAAACAGAAAACTTTATGGATGGGGACGACAGGTGGTAAGGGACATGCAACTACCTATTGTAGGCCTTATGATCTCTTGCAGTATCCCAGATTCTTATGTTCCTGATGTGAAATGGTTGATAAGGATGACTTCAGTCCCGTGATTGGCGAAATTGTCTTGCCTTCAGATGGCTAGAACCCTCTGCAGACACTGGCCAGAATAAACTCTGTGAAGTGTGTCACCCAGATCTGACCCAAGATATATAAGATATATTAAAATACATCATTCACTGTTGCTGCAAAGGGGAAAAGCCCTTTTGGTACATGTATTGGCAAACGTCAGGTTAGGATGTACAACTGTACATACTATTGAAGGTTGCACGAGATGGTCTGCAATGTGTAGTGACTACTGATGAAAAATAAACAAACAAGAAAACAAATAAATATATAAATAAAAATTAAGATAAAAGTCAGGACGTACATTAATCACGATAACCACTGGACCACCCCAGCGACCTTCTGGCCCATGCGTGAGTTAACACCTGCAGGTGTATCCTGTGGCAAGAGGCATCCTGTGGCACTAGACCGCACACAGGATGCGTGTGTGCGTGTGTGTGTGTGTGTGTGTGTGTGTGTGTGTGTGTGTGTGTGTGTGTGTGTGTGTGTGCGCATACGCACATACGAAGAAAAATAACACCATCATGTCCGAGTATTTTCGACAATAACAACAAAACACTATTGCCAGATAGAATCCTCCCCCTAGTGAGCAGTCATAGCAACTGTACCGGCAAACTAATGTCGATTTTGATTAAAACTTAATACGAGGACCATTAAACCTTACTGTGTAATACTTTTATTTCTTCGTGTGAACGGATGGACACGGGGAATGTTGTTAAACGTGGGGAGATGCATTGTTTTGTCCCTAAGAGGAAACACAATATACTGTTGGTGAATAGTCAGTACCCTTGCTCGTACTAATAGGAGTTAACACACACACACACACACACACACACACACACACACACACACACACACACACACACACACACACACACACACACACACACACACACACACACACACACACATTTGGAACAAGTTAGATGAGAAAGTAGTGTGTGCAAAAACAATACAATAGTTTAGATAAAATGAGATATGAAGACGGGACCTCACGAGCATAGCTCCCCTTCCTGTAAAATACAACTAGGTAAATACATATGCATATATATATATATATATATATATATATATATATATATATATACATATATATATATATACATATATGTACATACATATATGTATGTGTATTTTATATATATTAATATATATATATATATATATATATATATATATACATAAATATATATTGTTAAGATTGAAAACAATAAAATCAAGCGAAGGAAAGAACAATCATAAAGCAAGTGTGATATACAACGCCAGCAGGGAAAAACAAATGTACTGAATAATGGATCTATAGTCTATACAGAGAAAAGAGAGGAGGAGAAGTAAAGAATCGGTGACAGCATTGCGAGCACAACGGAAAGACTTTTCGACAATACAGGTTGGCAACGAAGAGTTTCGAAAAACGAACGAGCTGGAAAAAGAGAAAGTGAAAGAAAGAGCGAGAAGTTGTTAAAAACATAGAAAAAAACAACAAAGAGAAAGAGAGAAAGCTAAAGAGAGTGAGCGATAGAAAGACCAAAATATGGGTGAAAGAGTCCAAAATTTTTATTCTTCTAGTTTACATCAGCTCAACAACATTTTTATTTCTCTTACAACCAAGCCATGTCAATGAAATGCAGGTGTGCTAAGGATTTCTTGGTGTCCACTGCAGGTCCGTAAGCCTACCTCCTAGAGAATGATACATACAACCTATGTGATTTAATCCAGTTTGATAAGGTTGTGCGGATGGAGCTAATGATGTATAGATACTCATGAAAATATGATCTAAACCACATAATGACATCATGGACTGAGACTGAATGTGTGTGTGTGTGTGTGTGTGTGTGTGTGTGTGTGTGTGTGTGTGTGTGTGTGTGTGTGTGTGTGTGTTGTGATGGGGGATGAAGGGTTGTGGGAGGAGAATGCTATTCGAAGGATCTCTCAGGTCAGGACTTCCTTGAATTGCCAGTCAGTATCTATATATCTATCTATCTATATATATATATATATATATATATATGTATATATGTGTATATATACTACATATATATATATATGTAGTGTATATATACACATATATACATATACATATACATATATATATATACTACATATTATATATATATATATATATACATATATATATATATATATGCATATACTACATATATATATATATATATATATATATATATATATATATATGTATATATATAAATATATATATATATATAATATAAGTGGCAGGGTGGTGAGATCAACACCGAGAACCGTTGAAGTTTTATTAACTGACGTTTCGATCTTAACAGAGCTTCTTCAGAGTGTACACTCTGAAGAAGCTCTGTTAAGAGCTAAAACTTCAACGGTTCTCGGTGTTTATCTCACCACCCTGCCACTTATTTTGTCGTCCATTCCTCAATATAATATATATATATATATATATATATATATATATATATACATATATATATATATATATAGAGAGAGAGAGAGAGAGAGGAGAGGAGAGGAAATAGAAGAGAGACAAAGGGAGACAGAAAGTGAGAGAGAGCTCTTCCTAATAATTTATTATAAACTCCTCTTAGTCATCCTTCCTACACTAGTAAACACCTTTACACTCTATTCTCCCCAATGCTCTCTGCGGAGCACCTTTATACGGGCCTTTTGTTTCGTGTTTCATGCTCATCCCTCCCTAACTACTTTATCATATGTAAAAAATAACTGTTCACTCTGCATGTTCAAATAGACAAATAAAAATAGACAAGTGAATAGATCTGCAAATTGGTAAACGAATGATTAAAAAGAAAAAAAAAATCTGGATGCGGAACAGAAACTGAACACATGAAGTCGAACACGTGACACTGTTGAAGACCCTCACTTCGGCCACAAAGACGAACATCAACTTCGACAGCTGAGGGGCAAGTCCTGGGCCTCCGCAGTCTCAATTGAACCCAATTCGCCGGTTCATTTAACCCGAAAGAAGAAGGCAACCACATACGCCTTCTAAAACCGGGGACAAGTTGTGTGCGTGTGAGAGTGTGTGTGTGTGTGTGTGTGTGTGTGTGTGTGTGTGTATTCACTTGGTCTTTGGATCACGTGTTGGACTCGTGATCGACAGCTATTTCCCTCCTGGAAGAGAGCTCAGAGCTCGTAGGTCCGATCTATGGGTAATGCTATGACCTTGCACACACACACACACACCCAACTCCCCGCCCACGAGAGTCAGAGTAACGACCCGAGGCACAGCGATACCGAAATAATTTCGGCCCTGGGCAGGATTCGAACTGGTTACTGGGAGCACTTCTGCTTTCCAGTTCAGCGCTCTACCAACTATGCCACCGAGTCGGTGTGTGTGTGTGTGTGTGTGTGTGTGTGAGAGTGTGTGTGTGT
>NC_134813.1:3585701-3590701 GCF_046742065.1 Oratosquilla oratoria
ATACTGAGAAAAGATTAAAGGAGACAAAGAGAGGGAAGGGGATGGGGGAGGAGGAGGGGAAGTGGGGGGAGGAAGAACATAAAGAGTAGGAGGAAATGGACTACGACTAAGCAACGGAGTATTAAGAGGTAGAGGAAGAAGAGCAGGAGGAAGAAAGGGAGAGGGGCATAAGAAAGAGGACGAGGAGGAGGCAAAGAAGTTGGAGGTTGAGGAGAAAGAGGAAAGAGGAGGGTGAGGATGAGGACTACAAGGATGAGGGTGATGAGCAAGGCATCGAGGAGGTAGGGTAGGATGAGAAGTGGGGAGGGGGGGAAGGAAGGGGGTCATGAGGGCTGTAGGGAGGGTAAGAGGAGGAAGGGGGGAACTGGGGGATAGGGTAGACTAGGGTAGGGTGGGGGAGGGGGGAGGGGTTGTTCAGCCTTTCAGTCTTCATTCTCTCCCCAATTTTGTTTCAAATATCCTCTAACGAGGGGCACTGCGGCCCGTCCCTCCGGACTTCGACGACGGCGAGTTCGACTCTGACGACTCCGACAAATTCGACGACGATCTCGATGATTTCGACAAGTTCGACGACGACATCAACGACGACTACTTCGACGAGTTCGACAACGATGACTTTGACGACTTCGACGACAACTACTTCGACAACAATGACTTCGACGAGTTCGACGACAACTACTTCGACAACGATGACTTCGACGAGTTCGCCGACGATGACTTCAACGAGTTCGACGACGAGTTTGACGACAACTACCACCGCCGCCACTACCATCACCACTAATCGCATAACACTGTCACGTTATTGAAGGTCGATGGCAAGTTTGTGGAGGAGGGAGGGGGAGGGGGAGGGGGTCAATTGGTCTCCTGCGCGGGGGGCGGGAGGGGAACACACTCCTGTCAGTACCAGCTCACACAGTTCCCCGAAATAAAACACCTTTCAAAACTTTCTCTTTCTAGAATATTTGGGAGAGACATTTTCGTTTCAAACACTGGGAATTGCGAATAATAGAGATTCCGACCTTAGGAAACCACGTTGTCTTCGGGCGTCCCCCCCACCCCCTTTTTGCACACACTCGGGCAATCGGAAAACTCAGCGTGATCAAGACCATTGTGTCAAGTGTTGTCGGCAATTACACTTTTGCTGCCTTCTTGTCAGTCTTTGTTCAAAACTTTTTCAAACTGCTCCCCCCCAACGTTCGCACACTGTGTGTGCGTATTTCGTGTGTGTATTCACTTGGTCTTTGGATCACGTGTTGGACTCGTGATCGACAGCTATTTCCCTCCTGGAAGAGAGCTCAGAGCTCGTAGGTCCGATCTATGGGTAATGCTATGACCTTGCACACACACACACACACACCCAACTCCCCGCCCACGAGAGTCAGAGTAACGACCCGAGGCACAGCGATACCGAAATAATTTCGGCCCTGGGCAGGATTCGAACTGTGTGCTGGGAGCACTTCTGCTTTCCAGTTCAGCGCTCTACCAACTATGCCACCGAGTCGGTGTGTGTTTGTGTGTGTGTGTGTTGTGTGTGTGACAGATCTTCATCTGGAGAGCGGCTTCCGGGCACCCATAAAATAAATAAACATATAAATAAACAAATGAAAAACATAAATAAATAGAAAATACAAAATAAATAAGAAGAGAATAATGTTCTCCCACCCCTACTCGCCCCCTCAACGTAGCAAGACAGTACGAAACATTCTGACCCGAGGGCAAAATGCATTAACCTCCTCGACCCTTGGGGGGGGGGATTGCGATAACCACCGTGCCAACATGCCCCCTCCCTCCCAAGAACTTCCCCCACACAAGACTAATCGAGAGGATTTCCCTAAGCCCTCATCACCCCATGAAAAAAACGTTTCCCTACGCCCTGCACCTATGCGTGTGTGCATATATACATAAAACTTAATTACAAAACATAAAAAAATTATAAAAACAGAAAAAAAATCATTGCCAAGCGGAGCCACTTGGCATCGATGTAACTGCTAGTCAGGAGCTGCGTTATTTCACTCTTGCAACAAAGAGAGCTCTTGCAACATGGCTGCTGTCATCCTCGTCGAGTAATTAGACTCAAGGGCCGAGTTTTGTAAATACACGGGACTGAAAGGACCTTAGAATCAAACGGTCTTGGACTCAAAAGCCGAAGGTTTAGATAGTGAAATTATTTTGCGTCCTCAAGCATAACATGGACCTGCTACTATTCACAATTTTCCTGTTTTTTTTTTATATATATATCTTCCCCATAAATCTCTTTATATATATATAGTATATATATATATATATATATATATATATATATATATATATATATATATATATATATATTACATTTTTTTTAGTTTATCTATTTGCTTGTTTGTGTTTACACTTTTCTCATGGTTGATATATTCATTTCTACATTTTTTTTTACGTTTTCTCGTTTCATTTAATTGTTTATATTTTTCTCTCAGTTCGTCTATGTATCTATTTACGTATTAGTTATTTCCATTTTCCCTGGTTCATCTATGTATTTATTTACTTATTTGTCTGTTCTCATTTTCTCTTAGTTCATCTATATGTCTATTTTCTTATTTGCATGTTCATCTTTCGAGATTTAGCGTCTTGAACAGATGCAAGAGAACGGCCCAAACGTGATGATTTCCTACGACGCAGTTTTGTAAACACGGAAGTTGACTTAAGAAGAATTCCACAGAATTTGAGTTCCATTCCTTTCACACACACACACACACACACACACACACACACACACGCACACACACCTCTCTAAGTTGTGCGCAGGTGACCTCTTTTGAATGTTCATCGCTCTACATGTAGTATTCTTGCAACCGCCATGCGATTTCATTCACTCCCAAACGATTCAAAACTGTTTCAGTGAGGTTCTTAGGTTATGGTTTCGGGTTGTGCACCTATTCTGACTGCCGTCAGGTGATTTTATTGTCACTGAACACCACCTGCACGATGTTCTTTTATTCAGTATTTATGTAACTGTTCATGTACACCTGGACTGGAAGGTAGTCATCTATTGTAAATTACTTAGCAGTAGATGTAATTAAGTAATAAAAAGTCAGGTGTAGACTTATAGGGCAAGTGGCAGTCACTGCTGGGATCGAACTCTGGTTCCTTATAGTTACGCACCAAAATGCACAACATCAGTTAAGACATAGACTTCTTTTAAGGTATTTATTTTTTCCGCTACGCGATTTTATTCAGCTGAGACAAATCTTCACCCGTTAGAAGTAAAAAGATGGTGCAGGAGGAGACACCAAAGGTGCTTCAATTTCCTGAGCATGAGCGTACCAATTGCTGAAAGGGCTAAGAACCAGCTGAATGAATTATACTTTTGCAGAGAGCAAACACCTTCAGTAGATGGTGTGCGTGCCCCACCTGTCTAAACACCAGTATGCTAGCTGTCGAAGAGACGACGATCCAGCTGAGTGAGCTAGACAACTGCAGAGTACATCAACAATTGTATGGACATTGCAGGAACTTCAGCTGTTCTGATGTTGCACCAGTTGTTCTGGGGGGTTGCACCAGTTGGAAGAATCTTGGGGATGCTACTAAACCAGCTGTTCCGTTCCTCGAAATGCTGCAAGAACTAGAGCATCTATGAGCAGCTTGACAGTCTCAGCAGCTTTTGGAATACTACTTTAGCAGCTAGTACTTATGAATACTTTATCAGCTCTCAGGGAAGTCACCCCAGCTGCACTGGGGTTGGGGTGCCTTCCACCAGCTACAACAGCTGCGCCAGCTGTCTCTGGGTGTGTTACGTTTACATCGCTCGGGGTCTATTTGCCGACACGGGGAAGGAGGTCAGGGAATTAAAGAAGAAATGACAACTGGAGGAGAGTGGAGAGGGCCGGGGCGGGGCGGGGCGGGAACTAGGATCCCCGGCTGGGTAGGGCTGGCGCCTTTGGCTTGGCTTGGCGTGGCATGTTTTCGCTCCGACTGGCTGTTCTCTTTTCGTTTTGTCATGCATTGTCTAGTTTTGTCTTGGCTTGGCTTTTTTCTCGTCTTGCTTGACTTGTTCTGATTCGTCTTAACATGCCTTGGCTTGGTTTGGCTTGTCATGGCTTGGCGTGGCTTGCATTCGCGCGCACTGTCCATTCTCTCTTAGCTTTGCCTTGGCTTTTATTGGCTTAGTCTGGCTCTTCTCGTTTTGCTTGACTTGTTCTGATCTGTCTTGGCTTCTCTTGGCTTCCCTTGATTTGGCACAGTTTCTTCCGGGGGGGGGGGGTAGAGACGTAGATACTTCATCTGGAGAGTGGTCGACAGAAGAACGTCTACGCCATGACGTGTCAGCAAGTCCGTGACATGACATGTGACATCACTTGATGTGACAGTGATGTGATAGAGTGTGGGGTGACAAAGGGATGTAACGTGAAATGACAATGTGTGACGTCACAAAGTGATGTGACGAGTGACAATAAACCATATGTCATGTGACGTTTATAAGTGACTCCACGTGGCCGTACCTGGTCTAGTGTCAACGGGACATAAGTGGGTCGATGTGCAATACGACGAGTGACGTGGCGAGTTGTGACGTTACGTGCTGTGTGGGGACGTGTGAGTTTGCGTGATGTGATAGACGAGGTCCAGAGAACACTAGGAAACAGTCACTTCAGTGCTCAGGCAGAGTAGCTAGCGATGTTGTGTGTGTGACAGGAGCAAAAGCGTCACGAGGCGTGGCGATGTGTGACGTGGCGTGACGCAGAAGCGGGATGACGTGTCACGCAGGGATGGGCGTCTCCGAGCTTGAGGTAATGGAGGGAAGGGGGGAGTGGACAGGTGTCGAGAGGATGATACACTACCAGAGAGAGGATGCTAAAGAGGAAGGGGCTGTGAGCGTGGCTTTTGCTGTGGCTGTGGCTTCTGGCCGGGCTACGCAGCAGAAGAGGAGTTATAAATGTGAATGTCCAGGAAGTGCGTGCGTGCGTGTGTGTGTGTGTACTACATATATACGTGGACGTTTAGAAATGGTGTTACATACTGTGTATCTG
>NC_134813.1:3595701-3600701 GCF_046742065.1 Oratosquilla oratoria
TGGGAGAGAAAAAGAAATGATGAAAGAGAGAAAGAAAGAGAGCAAGAGCTAGAGAGAGAAAGAGAGGGAGAATAAAACAATGGAGAAATGGTGGAGTGGAATTGGGGTGAGGGGTAATGAAGGGAGCAAACCAAACCACGGTGGTAGACGGGGGGGGGGGGGGGAAGGGGGGTGCGAGGATGAAGTAGAGATAAGTGCGAGAGGAGAAAATTGAACGCCGAGAAGGTATCGAACTGTCCCATATTGAACATAAATAAATCAATAGAATATGAATAATTATATATATATATATATATATATATATATATATATATATATATATATATATATATATATATATATATATATACATAGTTATAAGCAAATAAATATTTGATTTTACAAGATAAAATATAAAATTGATTTATGTATTACTTATCTGTTTATGTACTTATTTATTTTTACTTGTTTATTTATCTATCTATTATCTTTCTTCGGGACGGTTTATTTTATGCAGGCATTGGGACCACCCTCTTCCAAGCTATCACACTAGGCTATTTTTCCTCCGACATCCTACCTCCGACCTCCAACTGAATAACCAGAATATGACTTCGCTTACAGAAATCTAGACTTCTCTAAGAACATTTCAACAGTGTGTCTAACATTCGTGTAGGTTTACAATGAAGTGATAGTAGAGGGTTGTGAGCGAAGTGTGAGTAAGATGAGAAGTGAGAGTGAAGAGCTGAGAGTACACAAAGAGTGACCGAGATTATGAGTAACTGAAACGACGGCGAGTCGTGAGAATATAAAGACGAGAGTAAATGGACTGCGAGATCGAAGTGAGAGCAACGGGAGAGAAGGGACAACGCGGGAAGGGATACACTAGAGTAATATTGTCCTCCTCTGGCCTCGTGCTCGGTTGCCTTCTGCCCCAATTCACATCCGCACAATTGTATTCACCGTCATATTATCATGGCATAGCTGGTATTGCTTCCACCTCGCTGAAGCAACCACTGAGCCGATTTTAAGTATCAATATAATGCATATACTTGTTTGTGATACACCATGGATTCTAATCATGTGCTGGACAGCTACCACCCTCCCAAATGAGAGCTCAGACCTAGTATAGTATGATCTATGGGTCATACTGTGAACTTGTACATACAACCAGCCCCTTTCTCGACGGGGAACAGAACGGCTTAGAGAATTCGTTCAATCTTTCCTGCACAGAGCGGGGAACGATCTTAGTACCATAGTGTGGCAGTCCACAATACTAACCACTACACCAGAAAACAATGTATGTGTGTGTATATGCGGGTGTGTATGTGTGTGTATATGCGTGTGTGTATGTGTGTGACGATTCTCCCTCTTGTGAAGGGTAGTCCACACTATTCTCATGGCTCGTAGTGAAACCAGTCTAGCTCCAAGGGATGGAGGGACTAATCTACACACAACATTGAGGGTCCTTCTATTAGCCATGAGCAAACACATACCGTTACACACACACACACACACACACACACACACACACACACACACACACACACACACACACACACACACACACACACATATATATATATATATATACATACATTCATTTAATATATATATATATATATATATATATATATATATATATATATATATATATATATATATATATATATATATCGGTGTCTATGCATGCACATAAGTCTGGACCAAACGAAATTACTGTTTTGTCATTTCATAACATAAGAATTACAAATAAAAATTAAATTGGAAATACAAGAACAGAATATAAACTAGATACAAGAAATGAAACAAAAACAGCTACAAGGATCAAGGGCAACAGGTGAAAACCTGAAAACCCCCCGCGATCTGATAATATAAATACATAGTAAAAACCTAGGACTGAGCCGACGGTATACTGTACATGGACACAATATGTTTCAAAAACGTCAGAGTGAGCGTGAATGGAGCAAGGAGCTGATTGGCCCTCAGGACCTGTGACATAGCACTTGGGCAGCTCATTGGTTGACACTCCAGAGGGGTGCAGGGGAAGAGGGAGGATGGAGGAGAGGTTGGACAGGGAGAATTATATTGTCTTTATTGTATAATTGCACCGTCTGCATTGCTCAGCCACATGAGCCTCTGCCCTGCTAACACAGCCACCACAATCAACAATCACCACTGCCAACACAAACCCCAACACTACAGAGGGATCTCGTTGGTAGTCCTCCTAGTCTCCTAAAACAAGTGGCAGTTCCCGAACCACCTACATGTTCTAGATAAACCGTTCTCGGTGTTAAATACAACCTTGGTATGACCATGTTACTCACGTCATCAAACCAGAGTCTGGTCATTGTAATATTTATTCTGGCTAAAGCCAGGCGACGATCTTGGCGATTGTTCTCAGACCGGGGGCCACTCCCTCCTGAATTAAATCGTCTATTTATCCACGTATGTCCCATACTTTATGGATTGCTGTTCCTTACCCTCCTGGAAGGCAATTAAGTCGTTATGCATCCATGTATACAAATAGAGATTTTCACTAAAAAGAAAGAACAAAATATATATATTTATACATATATATATATGTATATATATATGTGTGTGTGTGTGTGTGTGTGTGTTATATTCGACGTACGCAACACTTCGATGACTTGCGCATCTTCGTAGCTGCGTCTCCCCCTCGATGCCTAGCGTGCACACGCGCGCACGCATATATGGTGCAACATGGTAATGTCGACCAAGACTAGCGTCTCCGTAGGGACTTCCAATTTTCGGTGACAAAACTCACCGACCTTTCTCGACAACGTCCCTTTTGACAACAAAAGATTCTCGGCGTCTCAGGCCAAGCTTCACCTTGAACAATAGCCACAGCTGTCTCGGGTCAGCCACCTGCATCGGCCGACGCCTCAACCGAGGCGACCCAGCTTTCCTAATATTTCTCATATGGCAACACCTCTTTTCTATGATATGGCAACTGTACATATGTAGATGATATGTGTCTGGCAACCCTCCTTAAAGCCAAGAACTCCGCCTGCCTTTCTTTTACCACCAATTTCAAATGTAGATTACCACAACCTGCACACACACACACACACACACACACACACACACACACACGCACACACACATACACACACACACACACACACGCATATATATATATAATATATATATATATATATATATACATATATACACGTATATGATCATATATACACATATATTATATATATATATGTATATATATATATACACATATGATTATACACACACACACACACAATATATATATATATATATATATATATATATATATATATAATATTGCAACTTTAGCTACATTGCACTGATGATGTTTACGACTCGATAGAGCTAGAACAAACGAAATGGATGCCAGCAGGCATACTTGAATCTGCAGCCTAAGCGGTCAACAACTCTGAAATTAGCTGAAAGACTTCCCTCTTCACCTTCATCAAGCTTCATCAATCGGAGCATCTGGCACTGCAATCACTCATCACCCAATCAACTCCCGGCTTTGCCCTCAACGAGTCTATCAACATCAATGCCATCACAACATTAATCGTTAATGTTTAGTGCCAATTCTGAGTTGCCAGTTACACTTTTTTTTTTAGTTATTTCGTATAAAATACTCTCTCGTAATTGATGAATAATTATAGAAATTGTTACAATGGCTGATGCAGCCTATCGGAAGACTTACAACGTTCACTGTTGAAGTGGCAGTCTTCATTGAACAGGCTCTTCAAATGACAGTCATAACTGAACAGGTGGTTCGACCTGAATCTTATATTGAACATCGGGCCCGATTTGAACAGTTTTGTCGATTCAAACGTTCATGTCTCTTCAAATCGTGTGAACTGAGCTTTATCTCGTCGCTCAGCTCAAACAACCAAGTAAATTCTTTAATGAAATGAACACAATATCGAGAGAAAATACAAGGAATTACAATCTCTGGACCTAACGAAATGGATGAAACACGAATCAACTTGGCACCAGCCCTCCCTTGCTGGGTGGCACTCGTTTATTCCTGAAGTCACTCGGCCATTTTATTCTTCATCTCCGTGGCACTCTGTGGGGAACGACGACTAACCACTTCCGTGCTAGGTGGCACTTTTCCTTTGATCCTCTCTGCCCTGCTGCCGCCAAGCGCTTTCATTCACTGTCTTGGCATCCCGTCAGCAGCGAAGGGGGGCTAGGGGGAGACCTTTAATACCATCAGCATCATTTATGAGATTAAGTAAATCCTACTGACCCCCCCTCCTCCCCCTTCCCGCCTTTTACCCCCGGAGGAGATGATGATAGCCCCTAGGCGTCATTGCCACAATCAACCACTTCCTCTCAACTTGTCAACTCGTCTACTCTAGTGGAAGGAGGTCATTATCCACACAGTCTCGTAACCCCCCCCCCCAACCTCCCCCCATTCCCCTTCCCCCCTCGGCCCACGGTCAAGGGCAGTTGGCAGTATTACACACGCTCTACAAGTACCAGCGAGTAAAACGGATACTAACTGACCACCCACACTATCTACATTGTACCCAACCCTTTCACATTATTCCTTTCACCCCCACACCCCACCTTATCCCCCACACTGTCACTATCATCCAGCTTATCCAACCAAACCAATTCTGCCCCATCGCCAATGCTAAGGGCAATCTAGAACACAATAAAATAACGGCAGCTGTGAAGGAGGTAATTAAATATGTGGTTATTTTATGACATCACCATGTTTTAATACAATATGATTAAGACAGAAATAACAACTCCACCAGGAAATACCTATAAGACAAGACGTCAATAATGGAATGAGAGAGAGAGAGAATGAGAACCCCCTCGGCTGCTTAAAACCGCTTGGTTTTTGGGGCGAACGAACACATTGACGGGGTTTAATCCCGGCAGAGGCCCGAGTGCGCTGGTCGGCCCAGACCAGCTATATTAGTCTAAATCAAGAAGATCAAAGGTTAGCGAAGCGGGTTAAATCCGGCGCGCCCAAGGTCGTCGTCTCAGAG
>NC_134813.1:3610701-3655701 GCF_046742065.1 Oratosquilla oratoria
AGTGAATCTTCCTTTACAGTCTGGGGCTATCTTCCAACCTCACAAGTACCTCCTCAACTCTATTCTATACCTACTTCTTTTTCGAAATCTCAACGACTTATAGTAGTTTCCGTGCTAGCCCCCCCCCCCATCGGAAACGAAGGATTAGGTCTATATTGATCGTACGTTTTTTTAATTCACATGCATACACACACACATTTCATCAATGGGGATAGTGGGTGGCTCTACAAGCGTAGCTCAATTTCTGTATATTACAATTGGGTATATATACACACACGTACGCACACAATATCTCCCTATCTTCAGTCTTGGTCGTGTGAACCTGCATCCTATATAAACCTGACGAACATATGCACACACACACACACACACACACACACATATACACATCTCCCTCCCTTTTTTTCCTCCCGTATTGAGCTGGGCTCAAGTGATTTCATGAAAAAAATATGAATTTATGTTGAACCGTATTAGCATCAGGTTTGGGGGAACGGTGTGTGTGGGGGGTGGGGGGTGCGCCACACATTTATGATCACACGAGTCAGCATTTTTCAGCATAATTTCCACTGAAGATTTTCAACTCCACAACTGAAATAAGGTCGCGGCAGCGAGGATAAAATGTCAAAAGGTTGCTACCTCGACGGTGTTTCCTGAGCCCGTGACAAGTGCAACCACTGGCCCACCCACCCGTGCACCTATACCACTGAAGGAATCGCCTGTTTCAGGAGCGTCGCGAGTGTTTCATGGCAAGATACCCCAAACATGCACAATACAGTCAAGTTCCTAAGTCCTGAGCTAATCCCAGATCTACTCATGACCTAGGTTACAGATACATCTTTCTTAAATAAATAAATAAACAAAGAAAATATTTTAGCAAAAAATAAACAGTATAATTATACCGTATAAACAATAATATATATAATAAAAAAATTCCTAGGAGCTGAATGAAATGTGCCGCAATATCAACAAAGTGTCTAGACAGAAAAACAGCTGTGGAGAGCTTTGTTTACCAGCTGTATAGTCGTGATTATTAGCCGGTCTCTGGCATTTTGAAGAGCCTAGCACGCACACTTGCATAAACACACGTTAAATTCACTGGTATACATACACAGGCGTTACCTGATGCTAAACGTACACACAAACGTATACACAAATCAATACATGAGTATGGGTTTAATGTTTAAATCAATCCACATGTTGGCACATATACACAGCACACACGCACGACCACAGTATCGCTGCGCTCCAAGTCGTTACTCCAACTCTCGTGGGCGGGGACTTGGGGTGTGTGTGCGTGTAAAGTCACAACATTACCCATTGATCGGTCATACGGAGGAAAATAGCTGTCGATCACGAGTCCAGCACGTGATCCAAAGACCAAGGTGAAGGTGAATACACATCGTCCTATTCCAATTCAACTGTAATTTTTGGCCCTTTTTCTATTCTGGCTGCCACCACGCGATTTTATTCAGCAAAGGAGTTAGAAAGATGATGCGGAGTGGAATGCCATATTTGTCAATAAAGTTACACAAAAAACAATGTTACTACTTGGTAACTATATTTTTGGGATTTGGTTTATAATTTGATTTATAAATGTTTACAGAAATATAGATAAATTTCTATCGCTTAAGGTTTTATTGAAATCAACCTGAAAATTATGCCACCAACAGCAAGTTATACAATGCAAATACATATGTTCAGTGCACGGAAGCAAATTCCTTTCCTTAAAGAAGTCTGGACGCAAGACGTCATACTTGAAAAATGCGAAGAAATAAGAAATAAAATAATTATATATTCTTACTGGCAACATGTAACGAAAATCGCACGGCATATGCACTCTTCATGAGATCGTCTCCGGCACTGGTTCAGCATAAATAAACAAAGAAATTCTCTGTAGCAGGCTCCAGTCCGCGGGCTACACCAAGTGTATGTGTCGACAAAACAACAACGGTCAGTCGCGGGCAACGGAGCCGACTTGTTGCCATGGAAACGGTCATGTTTCTGTCCTGTCCCGACTTCGCGGTTTCAGCATTGTTATATTGAACCTACCTGAACAACTTGTCGACAACACAATTTATTTAACATAAATCTAGCCAGTATTACTCACAATAGAATATTCTTTAACTGCAGTGATGAATCATGTATTCTATTTGTTTATATCAATTCAAGTTTCCCGCATTCGCATTGTGGTGCGGAATCGGACAAGTTGATTGCAATCTCAAATTTGGCTCCAACAAAGACGCCCATTCATTATATCAAAACCCATACAGCCTAAACAAATCGTCGACAATGACGGTAATTCTTCTTTTTATTTGCCCAAGAAGTGCGTCGGACTGGAGACATTATCAAATAATGATTACAAAGGATTGCAAAGGTGGAGCATGCCGACAGGAGACCTTTTGGTACATAACTAGGTCAGATGCGAAATAAAAAATATAATAATGATAAATACATAAAAAATATAATATAAACAATAATAAATAAAATAGATAAATACATAGGTATAGTTAAATAATAAACAGGTAAATAGTAAATAATAAGACAGATAAATAATAATAAATGAAAATCAAGCAAATAATACACAGACAAATAATAACAAACAAATAAACAAATAATACACAGACAAATAATAACAAACAAATAAACAAATAATATAAAATAAATGACAGTCATTACAGCATCTTGCTTAGATGTCTATCTAAACGAATCTTAAGCTTCGAACTGAACTACATTGCACAGCTCTGCAGGAAGTTTATTCCATTCATCAACTACACGGTTGACGAAGTTATTTCTACCCACTTACAAATTTCCTGACTCTTTGAGACCATTATTTTTTGTCGGATTCTCATTCATTGTGAAAATTTTGTCATTTTTGATGTTGTCAATTCCCTTTAGAATCTTGAAGTCCTGTATCAAGTCACCTCTGAGTCTACGTCTTTTTTTTTATTTTTTTTTTTTTTATGGAAAACCGATTCATATGTTTTAGTCGATTTTCGTATGATTTATTCTTTATATTTGGAATCAGTTTTGTGGCTCGCCGCTATACTTTCCCCAATCTGTCAATGTCTTTAATGAGATTCGGTGATCATACGGAAACAGCATGTTCCAAATACAAATAATTACACAATTCTCTGCCGCTCGTGTGACACTGAATCGACCTTAACAAACGGAAAAAATTAAATAAATCTTCCGCAAAAACAAATAAACAAATGAATAAATAAATATATAAATAAATAGTAATAATTATAATAAAAAATAAATTACATACAAACAAGAATAAATGAACAATTAAATAACCAAATAAATAAGCAAATATCCGTTCTTATAGACCGATACCCGGAAATTAAATATCGTGTGTAAGACAGTCAATGTCAAATGCGTTGCGTGTGAGCACTTGCGCGTGCCAGCGCTTCCTAAGACCATCACGATGACCATTAATGTACATACATAGCATACAGGTACGTACTGTGTGCATGCATGTAGATGCGTATCTATGCAGTTATGTGTGGTGGTGACGGTGATTGCAGACTGGCTCTGGTTATGATAGACTAAGGATAGTTATGGATGAAAAGTCAAGAGAGGCTGTTTTTTTGAAGCGAATACTCCACTTCTGACCATCTGTAGATTATGAATAATTTAACAATAAGGTAAAAAATGAAGATGGCAGAATACGACCAACCTCTATATCTCGATTTTGTGGATACCGTCGAGGCCTTTGTCCAGGTACCTATGCATGAAAAAGGGACCGCGATGGCGTCATGTCGTCGGAAAAAACAAACAAACGACGAAGCGAATGTCGTTTCAGCTCATCGAAAGAAATACCTCTTGACTCACTCCACTACTCGTCGTCATAATTAATAAGGCAATCTAGGCTAGGTGGCAGCCTAGCCCAACCCAGGTATACACGGCTACATAGATAATTAGGAGCACGGAATAGGTGTGTGTGTGTGTGTGTGTGTGTGTGTGTTCGGTGCTCCAAAACAGGAGGAGAGGAAAGAACGTCAGAAGACAAGGAGTGGATAGATATGTTGCAAGAAAGAACTGTAACTGTATCTCTTCTTTCAAGGTTGCCTGGTGATCAGTCTTAAAAGTTCACCTGAAGGGTGAAAGTTCACGGGTATTGAACTTTATGACCATATGGCATTTTCTTCTATCAGTTTCCCGCCAACTTCCTGCACCAACTGTCTCGATTTCCGTGGTTTGCGCCAAGCACTAGAGCCTGGAGAAACGACACTGGCGGAAAAGTCCTTTGCGGACGTGAAAACCCGCCAGTCCGAGGACAAACCCGCCAAACTCAGAATTACGGGTTTACCACTTTAACCACCACACCTCTAGAAAGAAGAGCAGGAGGAAGAGAGATAAACAGGATGAAGATGAGAAAGGAAAATAGAACAATGAACAATTTTTAAAACGAGTGTGAAGAAAAGAAAGTGGAAGGAAGAGAGAAAGAGAGGAGCGGAGAGGAGTGACAGGAAGAGAAAAAATAGAAAGAAACATAAGAAATAGAGATCCGGGACACAAAACTGGAACAATCACTGGGAAGCCTACCGGCCCGTATCCTCTTGAAGAAGGAGACAGAGGAGGAGAGGAAGAAGAGGAAAGGTAGAAGGAGAGCAGAAGAAAGAGGTGTGGGAAGGAAATAGTGGAGGAGGAAGAGGAGAGACAGAGGTGTATAATAGGAAGAGGAAGAGGTGGAGGTGGTGGAGAAAAAAGGTATAGCATTATAGGTGGAAGAAGACGAGAAGAAAAATATTAGGAGAAGAACAATGACGATGACGAGGAAGAAATAAATGATGGAGGAGGAGGAGGAGGAGGAGGGGGTGGAGGAAGTGGTGAAGGGAGAAATGAGGAGGAGAAGGAAAAGGTGTAGAAGTGGTAATAGTAGTAGAAGACGTAGTAGTAGCAGTAGTAGTAATAGTAGTAGTATTGTGTCTGTGGAAGACAGATCCTGACTGCTTTCACCACACAGTTCTACAAGGATGAAGGTCGCTTAAAAATAAAATAGTGGTGGTGGTGGTAGTAGTAGTAGTAGTAGTAGTAGTAGTAGTAGTAGTAGTAGTAGTAGTAGTAGTAGTAGTAGTAGTAGTAGTAGTAGTAGTAGTAGTAGTAATAGTAGTATGTCTGTGAGGTACCAGGTCTTCACCCACAAAGTCAGCACACCTATAGAAACTCGATTTTGAGCAGACTATGGTAGAAAGTCGAATAAATGAACTTTTGTATTAGGCTTCATGGAAGTTAAATAATACAAAATATAAAAGGGTAGTCGACCACAGTCATTGGCGAGAGTAGGTCCAATGAACTGTGTCTGTGGGAAACAGATCCTTACTGCTTTCACCACACAGTTCCACGAGGACTAAAAAAAAAAAAAAAAAAAAATATATATATATATATATATATATATATATATATATATATATATATATATATATATATATACTAGAAATAAAGTAGTAGTAGTAGTAGGAGACGAAGGAGGAGGAGGAGGAGGAGAAGGAGGAAGGGGGGGACGAAGCAGACGAGATATAATGTAGCAAAACCAGAGCATAATACAATACTTGTCTCTTTCTAGGCGCACGTGATGCGGGACAACCTGCTGGTTGGAGCAAGAGGAGGAGGAGGAGGAGGAGGAGGAGGAGGAGGAGGAGGAGGAGGAGAAGGAGGAGGAGGAAGAGAAAGAAGAAAAAAAGGTAGGAGGAGGAGGAGGAGGAGGAGGAGGAGGAGGAGGAGGAGGAGGAGGAGGAGGAGGAGGAGGAGGAGGAGGAGGAGAAGGAGGAAGAACATGAGGAGCACAAGGAGCACAAAGAGTCCCCCCAGGCTCTTCCCATCCGCGTTCTCTTGTTACCTCTCCTCGTTCCCCCTTGAAGGGCGAGAGGGTCGTGGTCTTCGCCCATCTGGTCTTCAATTCTTAGCTTGAAACACGTGTATAAAGTCAGCCATCGTGAGGCTGAAGGAATTCGTCAGTAACTTAATCTCTTCGGTACCCTACTTACTTGCCGATAACCAGCGTTTCTATCCTCGTGGGACAACCTCGCTCCGAAGAGGTGGAGTCGTAGCGGTGGTCAAGGACAGAACCAAGGTGGGCAGCAGAACGGAGGTTCCGCGGAAGTTTAAAAGTGACCAACAGTCCTCTTGGAGTGAGATTTGTCTCCGGTCATAAAAGAATCCTTGGGCATAGCAAAGCATCTCAAGGCTCTGACCCTTAAATACATTACTGTCTTTCTGAGTGCACGAGACAGTGATGTACTATACAGTTGGGTCATAGTGTATGGTTCCTAGGTGTACAGGTCTACCTTGGGGCCCCACCATGGTTCTGTGGTAACGCGCGTGGGAATTTCGGGCATATGTTCGAATCCTGACTACGGCATAGAGGTAAAGATGGGCATCCTACTCTAAGGAAATATCCCCCCAACCGCTGTTCCCCACCTTGGACCTGAGGTGACCTCATCTTCCTCCGGGTATCGTCACTGCTAACAGTGGCATCATATCGTGGTGGACACACGCGTCTCTCTCTCTCTCTCTCTCTCTCCTGATGCGTCGTTCATGTATCACGATCTGTTCCGGACCAACTGCAAGGCGGGCGGGCACATGCAGCCCCGCGAACCACGAATAAATGAGATCTGTCTACCTTTGCCCTTTCGCTGCGCAATTAGCGGTCTCCCATGCGATTTTATTCAGCCGAGGGACACTACACCATATGCAGTGCGATAAACACTGGGCCGATTTTTCTAAGGCTTGATGTTTTCACATTCTGTGCAAAAATAAACTGTGATATTGAATGTTTATGTGTAATACAACAGACTAAAGTTATTACAAGGTTGTATAGTTTGTCAGTCTGCCACTTATTTCATAACACACACACAATTTGCATCTGTGCTTCTCTTTCTCCCTCGAGCGCGCGCGGGCGTGCGTGTGTGTGTGTGTGTGTGTGTGTGTGTGTGTGTGTGTGTGTGTGTGTGTGCATGCATCCAAACACATCAAAGTGCTCAATAAAACAAAGAAAATCCGATCTAAAACCCACATGATACATCTACGTGAGGAACCCGGCAGGGTACCGATCAATCACAACAAATGCCAAGGTACAGTTGGGCGAGTGGTGATCGATGAAGGCCGCCTGAGAGGGCAAAGTATTCTGCTTGTCCTTTGAACAACGCGGGGCTGTGGTGGTCCGCAAGTCAGCAGGCTCATCCCGCCCGAAATTAATACTTCCCACCCAAATTGGACGTATCAAAACTCATCCTACCCCCTCTCCATTTCGATTTGACGGCACATTTTATGTATTTTGATCTGGTTGACGTCAGACGATTTTATTCAGCGCTGGGTAAGAACCCTAGTCGAGGTTCGGTCGCTCTCGTATATTGAGTGGACCCCCCCTCCCCCGTGTCTGGCTGGCAACAACAAATCATCACATGAGAACAGCGGCACACCTTTCATGAGAACGGGAAAGTTGTAATAATAATTACCAGCTGCCGACAAATCGATCAAAACAAACACCATGTGAGGACGGAGCCTAAGACGATTCGCTTGTTATTACAGTTTTATCAAGTACACTAAGTTTGAAGTTGTAGCAAGAGCGAAACATCGCACTAATAAAGGCTCCTCCGTCCTCATTGGGTGTTTTCTTTCTTTCTTTTTTACGTAGAACGGGGAAGACCCTGCTGTCTGACAAAGATCCAAATCTGGCTCCAGTTTCAAGCACGATGTGGTCCCTTAATCTTGTTTTGTGAAGACCAGTGAGCACAAAGGCCTCCTAGACGCAGGCAAACCTTCACATCAGAGGTGCATTCACAAGGAGACGCTGAGTGGCTGCGCGAATGAAGCCATGATCTTTGTCCTTTATTATACGTTTTAGGGGCAGGTGGGATAGTCACTGCCTAACAGGAATCGCCTAGTGTGGTGGGGTGAGAAGAAAGTGGGGAAGGGGGGAGGGGGGATTCATCAAAACCCTAACCCCCACCCTGCCTTGGGTGGGGGTGTACAGCTCCATGCCTACGAACCTGACACATCACAGCGTACAAGGGTGGGGTGCGTGCATATAGCATACACAGGGACAAACCTGAAGGCATATCGAAATACTGCACAGTTGGCTTTAATGTTAGTTGCAGTCAAGTAGGAGGAGGAGGAGCAGAAGGAGGAGGAAGTGGGGAAGAAGAGGAAGAGGAGGAGGAGGAGGAAGTGGGGAAGAGGAGGAAGGGAAGTAGAAGGAGGAGGAGAAGGAGGAAGAGGAGAAAGTGAAGGAGAATGAGGGGGAAGAGGAGGTGAGGAAGAGGTGAAAGATGAAGAAGACTAAAAAACATAACAAAGAAAAAGACGAAGAAGAAGGTGAAGACGAAACAGGAATAAACAAAGAAGACAAAGAGGATAACTATGAGAAACAACACGATGAAGAAGAAGAAAAGTGAAAAAGAAGATAGAAAAGAAGACGAAAAAGAAAAAGACGAAGACGGAAAAGAAGACAAAGAAGAAGGCAAAGAAGATGAAGACAAAGAAAAAGACGATGGAAGAAGACGAAAAAGATAAAGGCGAAGAAGACGATGAAGAAATAAGAATGCGACGCAAGACACCTGACATAGCGGCCAACCAGCAAAGGAGTACGTGGAAAGCCGTGCCAGCTTCATTTGTCCCCATCTGTGTGACGGAGGACATGTATGACGCCAAGTGAACGAAGACCCCTTCCGTACTGTTTGGTACTTTTCATTTCCCTCCACCTGCCGCCACGAGATTTTTTTCATCCCCGTGGCAACACCTAACGGCAAAGAAAGGTTACCCTGACCACACCAGGCGATTTTATTTTTATCCATAACATTTTCTTACCCTGCACAGAACTGTACCTCAACATCCAACGACCATGTCCAATACATTCGTGTGGTTACAGACATTTTACATCATAAACTCAACTCTTGTTGACTTCTTCTTCAGGATCTCCTACGGTAGTTACAGGTGTCAAAGCTATTTGTCGAGGGCACCCCCTCGCTCTTCCCAGTCCAGGAAATATCTCGATTTCTTTGGAACCTCATGAATGGTTACATATTCGCGTTGCTTTTGTGACCCAATGTACGAGGATCACGACGGACACGACCGACAGAGGGCTCTGCTACAGGGGAAATGGGCCCAAGCGTGCGACAGAACACGTCATGCAACGCCGAGGGAACACGAGCATAACCGGTTTTGGAATAAGGTCCATGTGAGGACGCCCCCTCCACCAGACTGCTTCAAACTCCACCTCTCCCACTCAACCTCACCAAGTGGCACTTGGCGGTCGTCAGGCGATTCTATTCACTGAACGTGACCCCTGAAGCGAAGAACCAAAGAAGTGCTTTATCAGGTAGGAAATTTTCAATGAGATTCAACGAAAAAAAAATGATTTGGTGAATATAGAATATTCGAATTAGATCATATTCAGCTACCTCAGCAGGAACCTTATTCCATCTCTAGGTTGAGTGGCATTAGTGGCTACCACTCCAGCCCTCCCTTCCTGCCTTCTTGATCAGGATATATCGCAAAAATAGAAAAAAAACAACTAATTACTAAGATGAAATGTACCATGTTTTTGGAGACTTGGTCTAAACTTGCCCATGATAATAATGAAGAACTGATGATCTCTAAGGAGAAAGAGACAGAGAGAGAGAAAGAGAGAGAGAGAGAGAGAGAGAGAGAGAGAGAGAGAGAGAGAGAGAGAGAGAGAGAGAGAGAGAGAGAGACTGGCTTCAAACAGATAATTTGTTTTTAACTATCTGGGCGCCCCCCCGGGGGGGGGGATGACCCTTTTCAAAGGCCTCCAAGCGGTCAGCCAGCCAGGCATGGACAACACCGGAAATCGGAGTAATATATATATATATATATATATATATATATATATATATATATATATATATACATACATATATATACATACATACATATATATATATACATATATATATATACATATATATATACATATATATATATATATATATATATATATATGTGTGTGTGTGTGTGTATATCTTGTGCTGTCCTGCTGCCTACGGCACAACAAGACGTCTCGTGTTGCCAACCAGCGACGTTGCCACCAACCTGACACATCTTTTAAGAACCACCAACTTGGAAGTAGTGTGCCAGACAAGCAGAACGATAAAAGACATCACGAAAACGAAAATACACAACAACCAGACACCGGGCACCAAAGCCGGTATTTATCGTATTCCGTGTTCAGGATGTGATAAAGTTTACATTGGAGAAACGTCACGCGACCTGAATACACGAATACGTGAACACCGTTACGACGTCAGGCATGATGTCACCACCAATGCATGTGTGACACATAGAAACAAGGAAAACCATCTTATGGACTGGAAGAATGCAGAGCTGCTGATACGAGAACCAGACAAAATCCGCAGGAAGTGTTTAGAAGCAGCAATCATTCAAGGAACGAACACTATTGAACAAAATAGGGGCATGTTTAACATCTCGCCCCACATAATTCCCCTAATACCCATGGCCAGCAAAATTTTAAATATTTAAATCCACCCTTTGTGAACATTTCGCCCACGGACGTTTGGGCCAGCATTCTCAACCTTTCCCATTCTGAGTACCCTAATCTTTTTAACTGAGTTTTGATGATAGAAATATCTGAATCTAAACTCAGTTAAAAAGATTAGGGTACCCAGACTGGTTTACAAATAAAGCCTAAGCAAGGCCAAAACCAGTTATTATAAATCCACTTCCCATCCATCTCAATATCATAAATGGAACAAACACTGCCTAAAACTTCCTTTTAACCAATCCATCAATAATTTCTCTCAAATGTTGCCAAAAGATAACGTAAATATCATTTTTAGTTATCCCAACAATCTATTCAGAAAAGTAGTTAACGTTCATCACAGACAAACTGAAGACATAAATCCCGGAGTTTACAAATTACCCTGTTCAGATTGTGATGAAGTGTATTGGGGACAAACGGGCAGAGAATTAAAAACGAGAATTAAAGAACATAAAAACTCAGTAAAATATGCTCAACCTAACTCCGCGGTATTTCAACACGTAGCCAACAATAATCACAGAATAAATTGGGACGAGGCAAAAACCATTTTCAAATCCAAATGTAGTTATAAAAGGACAGTGATATATATATATATACACACGCACACACACACACATATATATATATATATACACACGCACACACACACACACATATATATATATATATGTAAATAACCCACTGGTATAATTATCTACTCCAATTCTAATCAGATGGCCTTACAGCTCCACCACACACAGGAGTGTATGTGTCTGTGTATTTACCTAATTGTAAAATACAGGACAGGAGCAACGCTCGTTGGGTCCTGCCTCCTATCTTCCAATTTTCTAACTTAACCTAGACTCAAATGCATGCAGGGCTCAAACTTAATCTATATCTTTGATTTCCAATTTTCATATTTAGATTTGAATTCATGTATTGTTTGAGCTTGGGCTATATCACCTTCTAAGCTGTGTGTGTGTGTCTGTGTGTGCTGTGTGTGTTGTGTATGTGTGTGTGTGTATGTGTGTGCGTGTTGTGTGTGTGTGTGTATGTGTGTGCGTGTGTGTGTATGTGTATTATTATATATGTGCGTTTTAGTGTACACCCGCACACAAATTGAGCTCGCACGCATGATCCAGTAGCATTGGGATAAAAATAAAATCAAACCCGACACGGGACAACACCTGCCGCCCGCGACCGGAGGGCGACGATGCTGTGACACACCTGCGCTCAGGCAACATAATGGGGAGGGGGGGGGCGCCCCACTTGCTATATTGGTCGTTTGGGGAGCGAAACTCTACCCCCCCCCTCCTCCTCACTTTGGACGTCACGGAACACCCCTATCTATGTATGGGATCATGAGCCTCTCCCTCGCCTATTTTGTTGGGCTCCCCCAACCTTGTCTCTTGGGTCACCAGTTGATGCTCCCTCAACGAGATTATATCCCGATAATATCAAGTACTGCATGCATGCATGCGTATATATATATGATTTCAAGAAATCTACAGCGACAATGGCGTTGTTGAGTTTATATTGGAGCTTTAATTTCTCTCGTGCAACAAGTTTCTGTGATGGTTCCAAATAGCTGAGAAGGTGTCCAAAAGACATTAGGTGCGGTTTTCTCTTTTTTAATTCTCCTATACGTATTTCGACCTTACTCGGTCATCCGTACATTGGCCGAACACTGGGAGAGGTCATTGTTACTCCCTCATTGTTACTCCCTCCCTGAGGATGACCGAGTAAGGTCGAAATACGTATAGGAGAATTAAAAAAGAGAAAACCGCACCTAATGTCTTTTGGACACCTTCTCAGTTATTTAGAACCATCACAGAAACTTGTTACACGAGAGAAATTAAAGCTCCAATATAAACTCAACAACGCCATTGTCGCTGTAGATTTCTTGAAATCATGTATACAACATGGCCTCCTACCAATATATATATATATATATATATATATATATATATATATATTACATATATATATATATATATATATATATTACATATATTATATATATATATATATATATTACATATTATATTATATATATATATACATTACATATATTATATATATATATATACATATATATATATATATATACATATATATATATATATATTCATAGGCACAAACACACTCTCTCTCACACACACACTCACTAAAGTTGTATCCGGAAATGAAAATATAATCCCGTATATATCCCGGAAGCTTGCAGATCACTTAATTCCCGTGCACGCAGCAAGTGCAAAGGTTCATTCCACCACGTCTCAGAGGCACTCGGTGCCACGCCTCTTCTCACAAGGCACCCGTGCCAACGCAAACACGTATACGCACACACACAAACAGAAGATACACATATCCACACATTCCGATACTGTACATAGCGAACACACACACAAGACACTCGTGCATACATACATTTCGATACATAGTGAGCACGCACGCACACACGATACATACACACATTCCGATACACAGCAAGCACACACATTAACACAAGATACATTCAAACATTCCGATACATAGCGAACACACACACACACATACGATACATACACATATTCCGATACACAGCAAGCACACACACACACACACACATATATATATATATAGCAAACACACACACAATATACATGCACATATAACGATACATAGCGAGCACACACGCGCGCGCACACCCATACACACTGCACTCCCTACATGAGCTGTAATCCATTCAGTATAGGACTCTCCCCTCCATCAATTAACATTGTTTTGCATCACTCTATATAAAATTTAAGAAGAACATCATGGTCAATGTGCTGACTATTTGCGAGGTGTTGATAATAATATACCACTCACACCTAATCGCATTTACCCAATCATGTTTGCCGTTCACAGGATCGTGACATCCCATAGGCCTCATTCCGTTTTCTTTTCCTATTCATGAAGGTCCGAAGGGACGATCCTCTCTGGCCCGCATACCTCTCAACGCTGCGACACAATGGGAGAGTAAACCAGAATAAAATGATGTCACAGTAGTGGAGAGATATACAGGTAGAGAGAGTCTTGTGTATTTACCTAGTTGTATTTTACGGGAAGGGGAGCTACGCTCGTAGTGCCCCGCCTTGTATCTCGCAGTGTCTAGTTTGCTCTTAAATTCGTGAATGGTTTTTGCACACACTACTGTTTCGTCCAGTTTGTTCAAGTGTCCACCACTCTGTGTGGAAAACTGTTCTTCAGATCTCTTCTATAACTATGCTTTTTGAGTTTCTTTCCATGTTCTCTTGTCCCAATTTAACAAGTCCTCTATATCGATTATTTCTGTGCCCTTGTGTGAGTGTGTGTGTGAGAGAGAGAGAGAGAGAGAGTATAGGGTGGTTGAGGGAGGGAGGGAGAGATAGAGATTCCACTTGCTCCTATCCCACTCCCGGCCCCTCCCTTCCTGTGGTCCCCCTCGTGTGACACACCGATCCGTACCCCTATACACCGCCGGTTCCCCCTCCTGCCGGCCCATTCATAGAGTACACATCCTCTGCCCTTTGTCGAAGCCCTACACCGCTTCCGCGATCATATGTAACACGTCACATTGATATACATCAATGTTCCTGCATAGAGTTGTGGGTCATCACCCTAGCACAATGTCACGTGATATGTTATACACTATCTGTACCTATCCAGTTATATTTCGGAAGTTCTATCTATCTATGTACCAAAAGTCAACTGGCACAAACCCTAATCCCACTCCCATCTCCCACCCTTTCCTCCCTCCCATCTTCGCTCCTTGTGGATGAAGGGTGGATGAAGGGAGGAAGTTCTATTCTCTCTAAAACCAGACGGTTTGTTCAGGCGTCGTGAGGGGCTCCTGCCAGGAATATGTCCCCCTTCCTCGACCCCAATGCGCCGTTAAGTTCAATTGGATATATCTTCTCGTTTCCTCATCTGAAGCCGTCCCCGCCGCCTATTTCTCCCCTGCGGAGACAGTCTTCTTTTGTGCTTGTACCGGTGCCCCTCACAGATACCCATCAACTTATTTATTCGTTTAGTCATTACATCAACAATTGGAGCCATAATACTATCAGTCCGGAGAAATCGATTCCGGACATGTGTTCCGGGTGACGACAGACGATTTTATTCAACTGGGAGGCGGATCCAGGGCCGCCTGGGTCGAGACCTCGTCCCGGACCCAAGCCCCGGACTCAAATTATAATTATCCGGGGATTAACCAGAAACATAAATTCCGGAACTGTGTTGAAGGGCATACAACGTTACATGACTGTTCTAACACCCTTCCCCCGCCCCCCCCCAAAAAAAAAAGAGTATATATATATATATATGATAATAATAGCACCAGTGAGGGTTCTTCTACTGAATAAAATGGCCTGGCCCAAATTCACCAGGAAAGGTCAACCTTTGGAGCAACGAGGTGGGGAGGGGGAGGGATTTCCCTCAGACAAACGAGACCGCTGACATCATCCCACGGTTCGTATATCTTCAAGCGGTCTAATGGACAACCAACTTCCGATGACCGATACTTTCTGATAAATGTTGGGTCATCTTATGTGTTCGACTGTAGTTGCACATCCTGTCTACTCGAAAGTGAATCGCCCTCCCCCCATAAAAGCATATCCACCACATCCTTCCTGGCTGTCACAGTCCCTCCCCTCTAGTACCCTCTTCCTGCCAGCTCCGCCCCAATGGCCCCCACCCCCCTAACCCCCGCCCACGTAGTCCCCTGACGTCTAGTTCCGGTAGGTACTAGAAGGCAATCTAACTCTGTCCTCTGTGTAAATGAAATGAAACTGAACACAGTCATGAGATAGTAACTACAGTCGTCCACACATAATCCATTACAAAGAAAGATGGTTCGATCCTTTTCTTAACTGTGTGTACGCGCATCCCAATACTATTATTACATACCAAAGATAAGTATAATCAAAGGTCAGTATGTATAATGTCAATGACTGGGCGTGCGCAGGTGCATGTGTACGTGCTTAGGCTTGCGTATGCATTCATGAAGCCGAGTACATGTGTCTACGTGGCCGGTTAGGGATTATGGGCCACCTAGGGGGCCATTAATCGAAAACTAGTGGCAGCTAGTAGATGTAAAGAGATTAAGTTCAGTATCGAAGTGGTCTTCTCCGGGAGGCTAAACGATAGAAATGCATGCCTGGGGTACGTGAGGAGATGAGTCTAATAAGACATGACTAGAGTGGACGTGGCCATGTTTCAAGTTACCCAAACTTCCACGAATAGACACGTTTCACTGACTTCGAATCTTTGAACAATCAAGACGGATTATGCCTACAAACGACCGAAATGCAAAATGACCACAACGTTTGAGACTCCCCATGTCTGAAAAGTTCCTGACGTTGTTGTGTCTCAAAATGGCAACTGGAGTTGCAAGTACTACTGTGTCATGACAGACACCCGCCCGGGAGTGACGTCAATCTATTCCTTGTCGCCAGGTCATTTTATTCAGCCGAAAGAAGCCTGATTACCTACAGAGTGATGGTACGTTCTCCCGCTGTTACTGTTCATATCGATCCTCAAGACTTTAGACGCCCTTGTGCTACTGTAACCCCTTTAAGCATCAATTCGGTTGTGACCTGCCCAGCTGTCACACACCGCAGTTATGAATATACATAAATATGCATACATGTGTATGTACAATGTTCATATACATCGTATATATATATATATATATATATATTATATATATATATATATATATATATATATATATATATTATATATATATATATATATATATATATATATACACACACACATATATACCAAAGGTTTTCCCCCCTTGCAAGGGAGGTAGCCAAAAAACAAAGGCATAAAAACCACTCCCACCCATTCTATCCCCACATACTACCATTCATTATCCTCTCCCTCTCATCTTGGCTCTCTCTGGATGACGGGTCACCCCTGCATTTCGCCCACTGCCCTGGGTCGAAGCAGTGTCGCAAGACACAACACATCCACAGTAAGGCCGCTTCATTAAATCGGCGACCCTCTCTCCGTCCCCTCATGAAGAAATGGAGAAGACGGGGAGAAATCCCTTCGGGCTGCGACAATTTATTTTTTACACGTACTCCCTCACCCCCATCCCCCACCAACTCCCCCTCATCCATAAACAGCCACTCTCCACTCTCCCCTTTCTTCTGTTCTTTCCCGTTCTTCCTTAACAGACATTCCCCTCTTTCCCAATGCCCCTTTTACCCCATCCATTCATGGTCGCCTCCTCATGTACACGCCATCCACACCTCTTTTACTAATCTTTCTTCACTCATTCTTTCCATGTGTCCAAACCATCCCAATACTCTTTCATCAACCCTATCTCCCAACTCCCATTCCACCCCCGTTCTCCTCCTCACTTCCTCGTTTATCACTCTATCCAGTCTAGGAACCCCTATCATATTTCTCAGGCACCTCATCTCAAATACATTCCAACTCTTCATAAATCTCCTCGTAGCATCCATTCTCAAATGTCTATTTCTCATTACACTTTTTAATCCCCCACGGCATTCACTCGCTTCTTTCAATCTACATTCTACCCGCACTCCTCCCTTTCCCGCCACATCTGCACCCAAGTATTAAAAACTATTCACTTACTCCAGTCTCTCTCCCATAATAACCTCCAGTCTGCTGCCACTTTCTCCCCTTGCACATCTCATCACCTTACTTTTACCCACATTTATCTTCAACATCCATTTTTCATATACCTTCCCAAACTCTGCCACTAACTTCCTCAATCCCTCCTCTGATCCTGCTACAAGCGCAGTGTCGCCAGCAAACAACAACTGTCTTATCTCCCACTTTTCTCCATTTTCTTTAACCATCTCCAATCCCTGACCCACTACCCTTCCATTTACCTCTCGCACCACTCCATCCATATATAGATTGAACAGCCAAGGCGACATAACACATCCCTGACGAAGTCCCACCTTTACCTCAAACCACTCACTCTCTCCCTTTCTGATTTTAACACAAGCTCTACTACTCTCGTAGTAAACACTCTTAACCTCTCTTAAAAGCTTTCCTCCTATTCCAGATATCTGCAATACCTCCCACGGTGCATTCCTGTCTACCCTGTTATAAACCTTAAAGTAAAGGCATATATATATATATATATATATATATATATATATATATATATATATATATATATATATATATATATATATATACATATATATATACATATATATATATATATATATATATATATATATATATATATATATATATATTCCTGTTAGGAAAACATATTTTCATGCGTTACTGCACTTTTCCCCATGTTTTTGACCTGAAAAAATCACACCCATTTTTATCTAGAGTGTATGGAAACATTGCACACATGGAGGACGAAGTTGTTGCTATTTTACCAAAAGGGCCAATTTTGAGGCATTTATAAGCCTATTTTGGGGTATAACTTTTTATCTATCCAAGATAGAGCAACAAATTAGGTACCAAATGAATGAGTAGGATCTACTCTACATATATCAACCGTTAGAATTGATGAATTTCCCGCAACTTTTATTAGATACGAAACTGTTGAAAATCTCTATTTTTCTTTACTAACCTGAAGACATGGTTTTTGCATGGAGCAAGATAGAGCAAGAAAAAAGTCATAAAATTAAAGCACTTTTAATGTTGTTTTGAACGTGTACAATCTGATTAATATTGTATAAAAAAGGGCACGTGATTTAGATTTCCTGAAAAATAACATTCCATACAACTGACAGATTGACATATACCATACAAAGTGGAAAATGTAATTTGCAACAATTTAAACCATCAACTGAGACTACCAAAATAACCGTGATTATATGTATCAAAATTATGTTGTTAAATGTTTGCTTCTTGAAGTTTTCGAAGCGCCGTCTGTTGTATTCCACAGCATGGAGATATTCCCTCTGCTTGGGATCTGTGGTGATGGCATTTGTAAAATCACTCATCATCTTAAATCCACGCTCGTCAATGTCATTCACTACTCTGAGGTTTCTCACATATTCCAAGGCTTTCTTGTAGTCCTCCTTCTCTGGCCATGGTTCAACCCAATCCAGGAGCCAGTCAGGTCCAATGCCGAGGATGTTTAACAGAAGGTGGGAATCCGGACCAATGAGTGTGGTCTTGGCTGTCACCTTCTGGAACTGTCTGGGTTCTGAGTGGCATGCAGCTGAGCAGCAGTGTCCTGTTTCTGCTTGTCACTCAGCCTGCTGCTGAAGAGCGCGAATGGCACGGCCTCCTGTGTCAAGTACCACTTGTGATTTTCCGTCTTCTGAAAAACTGCTTCAGCAACCTCTGGGTCTGATCTCTTGTACTTCAACATGTCCTGGATGAGCTGAAGATCATTTACAGATGCATCCGCAGCAGATGTTGACACCATCCACATTGGTGTGTAGAACAGTGTCTGGAAGATGTTGAATCGTTCCAGCTTTGCAAGTCTCTTGATCATACTCAAGCTGGTCACAAAACATCAGCACCTTCATGGAATACAAGTTCCTGGCCATCCATCTGGCCTGGTGAATGCCCCTGTTAAGAACATCCAGGACGAGGCTGCTGGTAATTCATATCCTCTGTGTTAGCGTCACTGTCACTGGAATTACCCCGGGTAATGTCATCCATGTGAGTAACCGCCTCTTGTTCTGCTGCAGGTGCAAAATAATACAATGTGGTGAGCATGTAAAACTGCAAAATAATACAATGTGGTAAGCATGTAAAACTTCCCAACTTGTTTTGATATTCAATAGTATGATTAGTAAAAGTATGAAAGTATGATAACCTTGTTCTTGTCTCTGCAGTTGCCTCTCAGTCCGGCCTACTTGTTGCTGGGATCTTGTCCAAAGATCTTATCATGACCCGACATGCGACCTTTCTTCTCAGTCCTCTGGTCCTGTAGGACCTGATCTCCTCATTTTTCTTCTCCCTGGATAACAGTCTGTTGCTCTCTATATCCTGGACAACATCTAGAGCGCCTATGTCAAATAGGCTATCCAATTCTAAGACAAATGTACTCCTCTTTCCTCTAGGGTCACTTGCTCCTCATCAGTGCTGTGTTTGTCATGGAGTTTCACGAAAATCTTCATGCAGTTCTGTCCGGTCATCGTTTTGATCCTAGCCATCTGCCAGAATGGAATGATAGCTTCAACCGTTTCATAGGCAAGGTCTCGAACCATGGGTTTCCCTGTATTTTCTAGTAAACATTGGAGATAAAGGAAGTTCTGGAATGCTTGTCTGTTCATGGGAAGTTGGGAACCACTGATGTAAGCTGACAAGGAAGGTTTCAGTGAGAGATCTGGTGGACGGCCGACTTGATGTTTGCTTGTGGACTGCAGGTGGAGGTTCTGAGACATCAATTGTGCGTCCTCGTAGCTCCTTGCTTAATGGCATTGTGAAGTATCTTGTGGACAGTTTTCTGGATTTGGATCGAGTTTCTGTGCTGGCCTTGCTTTTGTTCAGTATTGCCCAACATCATTAACAAGTTTTTGTAAATATGAAATTAAATGCTGAAATTATGTACGAGTTTTGTTCTAAATTCACTTAAAAATCAAACATCCATACAAAAACCATGTCTCCAGGTTGGCAAAAAATTAGGATTTTCAACAATTTTATATTTTCTAAAATTAACGGGGAAAATTCATCAGTTTTAACGGTTGCTATATGTAGGCTAGTGTAGATTCTATTTTTCCTTTGAAAAAAGCATACTTGCAATACTAGTCAGGAATAAACTCAGACTAAGATTCCTGTGTTTCCTACTCCAGTTACGTCATATTCATATATATATATATATATACATATAAATTTTGTGTGTGTGCTGCTTCAGAATCCACTATATCAAACACGATACCCTTGAATATTTCGTCCTGGCTAACGCCAGACGATATTAGCCGGTTCAAGAAAACATCGTTAGCAACTGAAATCGCCCTGACATATTTGTACCTATATTTTCCTAAAAGGCATTTCGGACTTGTACTAACCTTGATTCTGACGGCCTGGCCGTGCCACGAGGTTTTCGTCTCACAAAAGTGAAAGTGCGGGTGCTTGGAGGGAACGGCCCCCATCTTCCCACCACCACAGGACAACAAAGCCTTTCGGGCAAGCAGCTGCTTACATGTGCACAGGGTTCACGAGGAAGTAAGTGAGTGTGTGTGTGTGTGTGTGTGTGTGTGTGTGTGTGTGTGTGTGTGTGTGTGTGTGTGTGTGTGTGTGTGTGTGTGTGTGTGTGTGTCAGACAGAGTTACTTCGTGAATAAATCGTGGGCGGGTACACAGTTCACCCCAACTTGAAGACCAGCACATTAGAAGGCAAGTCGATAACACTCCATTCTTAATGCAGAGCGGCGGATGGCAGGACTTCGGGGTGAGGGGGGGAGGAGGAGGATGAGAGAGAAGAAAGGAGGAGGTAAGAGGAAGAAAAGGAGGAGAACAAAGGAAGAGGAGGATCTATTTCAACTCAGGATCCTTATTCGACTGAATACAGGCATCATACAGAAAGCCTGAAGCGTTGTTCCCGCACGTTTGGTTAAGCTGATCGAGACAGTCTTAACCAGCTTCGCCTGGTGTCATAACCCCCAAGGATGACTAAACCAGTTAATCTGAGTACATTCTATGATGTGTGTGCGTGTGCGCGCTCGCTAACTCCACGATTCTTACGACGTTGAATAACACAAAATGACTCCCCATAGGAAAATACAATCATACGCCCGGTCCGGAAAATGTAAACAAGAGAGAGAGGGCTGGAATCGACCGCGCCCATAGAATCGCTATAAAGTTGTAACAAGTCCTCCAAATAAAGCATCTCGGTGAATAAATTTTCCGTGATGCTAGTCAGACAAATGAGAGAGAATGTGGGTGGGGAAGGGCAAACGAAGATGTGTTGGGAATAGAGTTTATTGCCCTAACGTTGCGACCAACTTGGTCTTCTGAAGAAGACCAAGTTGGTCTTCTGAAGAAGACCAAGTTGGTCGCAACGTTAGGACAATAAACTCTATTCCCAACACATCTTCGTTTGCCCATCCCCACCCACAATCTCCCTTCTGTATACGGCTCTGTCCCTTTGGAAAAAATAGAAAAAAATAAACTAAATAAAGATAAAATAATAATAAAAATGACCAATATGACCACGATGGGTATAATTAATACATCACGAGGTACAACTTTGCCAATATCAACCCCAGCAGTAATTTCATTCCGGCGATTTATAATTTTCTCAAGTTAGGGTATTTGCTCATCCCACTTTAGCTGCCGCCAGGCTATTTCATTCATCTCCGTGGAGGTAGAACTTGGGACTGTTAACCACCTCAAAAACGGTGAAGCAGCTTTATAAGTTTTAATCAGGCGAAAACACATTGTGCGTGCGCGCGCGCGCGGCGTGTGTCACTTCTCCTCTCGATAGTGTATACGTGTCAGCGACAAAAGAAAGAATTACAGCATAAACTGTAACATTTACATTAATCAACAGAAACTGAGCCCGTGATAAAATAGAGACATGCGCATATATGGGCAAACATATCAATACATACAATGTAATATTTGGTCTATTCCGGCGATAATGGGTGATGGGTGACCGTTAGGAAAGCCCCACAATGGGCGCACATAGTGAAGTAGTCAGTTAGGCTGTAGCCAAGATTTATAATCTTAATGTTTTCATTAATATAGATACTAAAATAACATAATTATCGTTAATTATATCAATAACAATAATAGCAATAATAAAATAAAAAACAACAAATAAATAAAATAAAACAGGTATAGCATATATATCGCCATACACAAGACCACCACTGCACACAGCATTTGACCAAATACATCTAATAAAGATGAGCCATTCTTATGTTTTTTTTTATTTTGTTGTAAGATGGTGAGGTTACAGATTACAACTTTCCTGAATAATGCAGAACATATTTTGAAGAACAAACTGTTACTGCTTGCATCATCGCCTACAGTAAAATTGTCACCTTACAACACTGTATCCTTGTATAGATGGAATGTTATTCCTCCATGGGAAAAAATAATCCTGGACACAAGAAATCCATGATGCAATCCTATTTATAGGTGTGAGTAACTTGTGACTTCAATGTTATTTCCTTCACCGCTACACCGATGTTGCGAGATGGCCTTGTTTTGTCAGAGGAATGTACTGTCATGGGACGGGTTTCATCATTACGTATATTTATTTATCTCAGCATAATGCTGAGAAGGATAAGACAGGACGGAGGTGTGCGGCCAGATATACCAAAGGCTTTTGCCCCCAGGTGTGGAGGGAAGACATCTTCGTGAATATCTTGATGTGGGTGTGGTGTGATAACGAGAAGAATTATTTTGGGTCAAGGCAAGAACATTCTACTTCACGCTGTTTCCTACACCACGTATGTGCAAAAAATATATAAAAACTCATTTTCTCCTCACGTGGAGTGAAGAAAGTCAAAAGAGATTATTTGTCGAATTGTAACTGCCAAATAAGCCGGAAATTTAAATGCCTTAGGTCGAGGGATGTAGTGAGACAACCCAGGTAACTTACCCATTTTGCAGGTTCAGGAATTATTCAGTCGGTGTTACCGTAGATCAGGCGAGTTTTTTAAAACCCCTCCACTTTTTCGTGGAGAGGGGTACCCCTAGGTGATGCTGGGGTAAAAGAATCCTGTATGATGATAAAGAAAATCAATCGTACGCCCGCCAAACAAGTTCCGCCACACAGGTAAGAATGCACTACCAAACCACAGGTAAACACTATTTGACTCGGCTTTTTCGGGGTTCCTGGCTTCCACTACATTCCTGTCGTCACTTGACCCAATCTAGCCTTTGAAGAACCACGGTGTGCAACATTCTAGGCCCAAATAATCAACGACCATCACTTAACAGACGAGTTGGACGAGCCCAAAGCGTTGGACACCCTTCTCCTCCGCGAGCTAGCGTGTAACTGGTCAACTCCTGGGACCACGACCCACAACTCTCCGAGCCCGCTCTGGTCTGGGTGACGCGAACTTAGAGCTGCTGCTGCTGCTACTACAGCGGCAGCATTTTTAGCTGCTTTGGCAAAACAGAGAAGAAATAAAACTTCTGTATTACAAACACCTTTTACAAGGAATTTCGATAAAAAATTAAAAGCTACCACCAAATCTTCAGTGACACTCGAATGCTGACACTGTACAGTGACCGATTTCTTTGATGCCTGCAACACATATCGTACACGCTGCGTGACCCAATTTTAATTTTCAGAACTTCGTTTTTATGAGGCTATGATGGACCGAGTTCAAAGAGAAGTAAGAATGGCAAGACTTGGCCATTCTTAAGCTCAAACTCCCCCGTCACAGCACATTATGATCCATGTGTTGGTTGTGCATGAGAATTGCTGTACGCACACACACACACACACACACACACACACACACACACACACACACACACACACACACACACACACACACACACACACACACACACACACACACACACACACACACACAAAACAGCTGCACACTTAACGGCTGAAAAAATAAGAGCACAAATCATCCAGATTTCTCTTGTCCACGATGCTACTGACTGCCAGAGGCCACTTAGTCGTCCAGTGCGTACATAACATCAAAGAACAACACAGCAGATTGTAAGATATATCAACCGTGGAGATATGAATTCCATACGAAAGCACTACTCGTGCTGATAAAAAAAAAAAAAAAAAAATGTAAAACTGGTCGGGCATATTGCTTCTTCCAAATAGAAAAACAGCATAGATGAATGACTGGTATAAATTGTTGCAAAGTAGTTCCTAATTTCGTAGGAATATATCTTTTTCGTCGATTGTAGTTTTACTTGTGGAAGGCGAAAATAATTGTATACAAGAATATATGTAGCTATATATGTATATATATATATAGACAAGCACACACATATAACACACACACACACACACACACACACACACACACACACACACACACACACACACACACACACACACACACACCTCGTGGCACGGTGGTAGAATTCCTGGCTGCCACTACGGCGGTACGGGTTCGAATCCCGCTCAGGGCTGAAATAATTTCAGTATCGCTGCGCCGCGGATTGTTACTCCAACTCTCGTGGGCGGGGAGTTCGGGATTTATGTGCGTGTAAGGTCACAACATTACCCATAGATCGATCATAAATGAGCTCTGAGCTCTCTTCAGGGAGAGAAATAGCTGTCGATCACGAGTCCAACACGTGATACAAGACCATGGTGAATCACACACACACACACACACACACACACACACACACACACACACACACACACACACACACACACACACACACACACACACACACTAACACACACACACACACACACACACACTAACACACACACACACACACACACACACACACACACACACACACACACACACACACACACACACACACACACACACACACACACATATATATATATATGTTTGTGTCAATTTGACATTTGGAAATAAACTCATCTGATGGGATTCGAACCCCTGCCAGAGCGGCTTGCTTTCTTACAAAGCGAGGACCGTACTCAACACTCCACCGTGACCCTTCAAAACAGAACGAATTAGTTCACGGACTAATCATTCTGCCAAGGGCACGCGGGTGGAACGTGGTATGTACTGTATTTCACCAAATCCTTTATGCAGGCTAGTCTTCCGACAAGTGTTTGTGTCAATTTGACATTTGGTAATAAACTCATCTGCTGGGATTCGAACCCCCGCCAGAGCGGCTTACTTCTTACAAAGCGAGGATCATACTCATCACTCCACTGTGACCCTTCAAAACAGAACGAATTAGTTCACGGACTAATCATTCTGCCGAGGGCACTCGGGTGGAACGTGGTATGTACTGTATTTAATCAAATCCTTTATGCAGGCTAGTCTTCCGACAAGTGTTTGTGTCAATTTGACATTTGGAACTAAACTCATCTGCTGGGATTCGAACCCCCGCCAGAGCGGCTTGCTTCTTACAAAGCGAGGACCGTACTCAACACTCCACCGTGACCCTTCAAAATAGAGCGAATTAGTTCACGGACTAATCATTCTGCCGAGGGTCACGGTGGAGTATTGAGTACGGTCCTCGCTATATAAGAAGCAAGCCGCTCTGGCGGGGGTTCGAATCCCAGCAGATGAGTTTATTTCCAAATGTCAAATTGACACAAATATTTGTCGGAAGACTAGCCTGCATAAAGGATTTGATGAAATACAGTACATACCACGTTCCACCCGAGTGCCCTCGGCAGAATGATTAGTCTGTGAACTAATTCGTTCTGTTTTGAAGGGTCACGGTGGAGTGTTGAGTACGGTCCTCGCTTTGTAAGAAGCAAGCCGCTCTGGCGGGGGTTCGAATCCCAGCAGATGAATTTATTTCCATATATATTAATCACAAAGAACCCACAGTCAAAATAAAAGAAAACTTAGAAGAAAGTATAAATTCTATATTTCGGCTAATATATTTAGCCCTCTCCAGGAAAGTACTTTCCTGAAGAGGGCTATAGCTATTAGCCGAAATATAGAAGATATACTTTCTTCTAAGTTTCCTTTTATTCCGACTGTGGGTTCTTCATGATTACCATTTACAAATGTGCCACTACATTTTGTCTAAGTGATATATATATATATATATATATATATATATATATATGTATATATATATATATGTATATATATATGTATATATATATATATATATATATATATATATATATATATATATATATGCAAAGTAGACCACTTGGAAAAAGAAACTAACGAAGCAGAGCGCTTTCGTATATTACATCTTCAGTGCAACAAGTACATAGTGATAGGAATACATAGACAATATATACATGATACAAAGGAACAAGGACAGTTTGAATAAGCGTAGCGACCAATTACCCCCTGGAGAGCGGAAGGTCATTGTCAATTATCTTACGATGGTCGGGCGACATCAGGTCACAGTCGCCAAGGAGAGCGGAAGGTCATTGTCAATTATCTTACGATGGTCGGGCGACATCAGGTCACAGTCGCCAAGGGTCACTGTTTCTACTACTTATATAGGGCGACATTAAGTCAATTCGTTGGATTACATTTTACCTGATTTTATCTTACTAATTTCTTGACAAATTAAATTATCAAGTTTGTACAAGCCTTTATGTAGGTTGGTATTTTGATTACTAGTGGTATGAATAAAACTGCACTCTATTAAATTTCTTGCTACTATGTTGTTGGTATAATAGATTGCCTGGGCATTACCCCAATCAACTGGATGATTATTTAATTCAATATGCTTGAATATACCGCTAGAATGATTGCCATCCATAACATTTTTCTTGTGTTGTTCAATTCTAATGTTTAAGGGTTTGGCAGTTTGACCTATGTAAAATTGATTACACATTTTGCAAGGAATTTTATAAATGCATCCTTTTTTAATTTCAATACTATTGTTGATAAGTTTATGTTTTACTGTACTATCATGTTTAAAAACTACCTTTACGTTAAATCTTTTTAATAATTCTGTGATACTTAACAAATTTTCTTGAAATGGTAAAATTAAAACATTATGATAATTGAAAGGTGATTTAGGCTGAGGAGTTAAAAATGATTTCCTTGCAAAATTGTAAGCAATATCAAGGAATTGCTTAGGGTATTTTAATTCTAGCCCAATGTTAAAAACATTTCTGATTTCTTCATCAATAAATTCAGGACTACAAATACGAAAAGCTCTTAAATACATTGAGGCAAATACTGTACGTTTAATATTATTTGGATGAGAATAATAATAATGAATATATGAACTTACATTGGTTGGTTTACGATATACTTTAAATTTAAGGCTATTGTCATGACGTAGGATAGTGCAATCTAAGAAAGGTAAGGTACAATTTTTCTCAATTTCTAAAGTAAATTTGTTAAGTATCACAGAATTATTAAAAAGATTTAACGTAAAGGTAGTTTTTAAACATGATAGTACAGTAAAACATAAACTTATCAACAATAGTATTGAAATTAAAAAAGGATGCATTTATAAAATTCCTTGCACAATGTGTAATCAATTTTACATAGGTCAAACTGCCAAACCCTTAAACATTAGAATTGAACAACACAAGAAAAATGTTAGGGATGGCAATCATTCTAGCGGTATATTCAAGCATATTGAATTAAATAATCATCCAGTTGATTGGGGTAATGCCCAGGCAATTTATTATACCAACAACATAGTAGCAAGAAATTTAATAGAGTGCAGTTTGATTCATACCACTAGTAATCAAAATACCAACCTACATAAAGGCTTGTACAAACTTGATAATTTAATTTGTCAAGAAATTAGTAAGATAAAATCAGGTAAAATGTAATCCAACGAATTGACTTAATGTCGCCCTATATAAGTAGTAGAAACAGTGACCCTTGGCGACTGTGACCTGATGTCGCCCGACCATCGTAAGATAATTGACAATGACCTTCCGCTCTCCTTGGCGACTGTGACCTGATGTCGCCCGACCATCGTAAGATAATTGACAATGACCTTCCGCTCTCCAGGGGGTAATTGGTCGCTACGCTTATTCAAACTGTCCTTGTTCCTTTGTATCATGTATATATTGTCTATGTATTCCTATCACTATGTACTTGTTGCACTGAAGATGTAATATACGAAAGCGCTCTGCTTCGTTAGTTTCTTTTTCCAAGTGGTCTACTTTGCATAAGTGAACACACGTACCCGTGTTCTTATTAGCATATATATATATGTATATATATATGTATATATATATATGTATATATGTATACGTATATGTATATATATATATATATATATATATATATATATATATATATATATATGTATATAAACTGAATACCTAACTATCGGAGAAAAGAAATTTGCCACAGATAGTGATAGCAATATACGTACCTTCGAACAACAATTTTTTCTCCGGTAGTGGGATATTCAGTTTATCTTACCAATGTGTTAGAACATTAAACTCTCTCTCTCTCTTTCTCTCTCTCTCTCTCTCTCTCTCTCTCTCTCTCTCTCTCTCTCTCTCTCTCTCTCTCTCACACACACACACACACACACACACAGACACACACACACATACAGACACACACACACACACACACACACACACACACACACACACACACACACACACACACACACACACACACACACACACACACACACACACACACACACACATATATATATATATATATATATATATATATATATATATATATATATATATACATACACACACACACACACACACACACACACACACACACACACACACACACACACACACACACACACACACACACACACACACACACACACATACACACACACACACACACACACACACACACACACACACACACACACACACGCACACACACACACACACACACACACACACACACACACACACACACACACACACACACACACACACACACACACACACACACACATATATATATATATATATACATATATATATATATATATATATATATATATATATATATATATCCATCTTTTCAACCACATAAATTCACTTTAATTCCATCAGTCGAGACTAAGAAGAGCTCGATGGAAGCATACATACGGAAAATGATACGTGGTCAAGCTAAAGACTCGGATCCAGCTCAGACGTAACGAGTGACCAATGACTTTGCCTATTGCGCTATCAAGAGAAATATAACTTGAGGACAACTTTCTTATATTTGTATGCTCGAGTTACACACGAATTTTTGCACTCAACCCACCTCAGTCATGATAGTGAATTGGTAGTACGTACGCGTGGAAAAGTATTTTGAATACACTGAATGGTCCCCAGTGAACAAATTTTCATCATTTCAACCACATTAATTCACTTTAATTCCATCAATCGAGACTGACGTGGAGCGTGATGGAAGCATATACCTGTATACGGAAACTGATACGTGGTCAAGCTAAGGACTCGAACCCGGCTTAGAAGTAACAAGTGACCGGTGACTTACCCCTTTGCGCTATCAAGAGATATGTAAGTTGAGGGCAAATTTCTTGTATTTGTATCCTCGGGTTACATACGCACACACGAATTTTTGCGTTCAACCCACCTTCGCCATGATAGTGGAATTGGTTGTATGTAGGTGTGGGAAAGGATTTTACATATACTGAATGGTCTCTAATTAACAGATTTCCATCTTTTCAACCACATTAATTCACTTTTATTCCATCAGTCGCGACTGACGAGGAGCTCGATGGAAGCATATATACGGAAATTGATACGTGGTCAAGCTAGGGACTCGAACTCAGCCCAGACGTAACAAGTGACCAGTCACTTAGCTCAATCAATCAATCAGTCAGTCAAATCAGCCATCCTGAGTCCACTGCTGAACAAAGGTCTCTTTCATAGCATTCCACGATTCACACGACTGTGCCAACCTCTGCCACGTCACTCCTGCAAATTTTTCAATCTCGTCTCTCCACCTTCTGTCTGGTCTCCCTCTTCCCGGCCGCCGCCTCACTGTTTCATGGAAAGGCAAGAATTGTTGAGCAACCCTGCGTTCCAGTTTAAGAAGATCCCACTCCCAGGCACGGTCGTGCACATCTACGCTGATGTTTCTACCGAAGCCATCCGTCTCTTTCTTCCGAAGGATCATCGCCTGCAATTCTTCCATAAACTGCACAACCACTCTCACTCTTGCATCCGAGCAACCCAGAAGATGATGTCATCACGTTTCATCTGGCCTGACATCAATAAAGACGTCAGACAGTGGGCACGCATATGTATACATTGTCAACTTTCGAAGGTATTACGTGACACGTATTCTCCAGCTGCAACCTTCACTCCAGTCTCTTCAAGATTTGAGCATGCGCATATTGATCTTGTTGGTCCATTGTCCTTCTCTAACGGTTACCGTTACATACTCACCTGCGTCGACCGTTTCACCCGTTGGCATGAAGCTGCCTCCTTGGCTGACAGTACAGATTCCTTCGCTCGCGCTTTCATCAACACCTGGATCTCCAGATTCGGTGTTCCTCTCTGACTCACCTCCGACCTTTGCGGCCAGTTTGAGTTCAAGGTGTGGAACAAATTGATGAACATTCTAGGCATCCAGCGCATCAGAACTGCCAGTTACCACCCGCAAGCTAATGGTACCGTGGAACGATTTCATCGTCAACTGAAAGCTTCTTTAACAGCCTCAGCCCAACGTGACGACTGGTCGCAAGCCCTTCCTCTTGCCCTTCTGGGCATACGTACGTCCTTCAAAGAAGACCTGCAACATTCTTCTGCCGAAATCGTCTACAGAACCACCTTCAAGTAACCTGGTCATCTCTTGGTCCCTGCCCCTAACTCTATTTCATGTCATCTTCAGGACTACACTGCAAAACTGACAGACCACATGCGTTCTCTTCAACCGGTGCAACCTCGTACGCCATCTTTCAGACTTTTGTTAGTCAAGACCTCGACACCTACACATACGTGTTCATCAAAATTGACGCCGTGAAGAAACCACTACAGCAACTTTACCAAGGCCCCTTCAAGGTACTACGCAGAATTAGGAAAACAATTACCATAGATAAGAACGGTATGCCGGAATCCGTCAACATCGATCGTGTCAAGCCGGCCTATCTGCTCCGTGAGGACACGAACATATCTCACACCAAGATAGCAGATACTTCACTTGCCACCAAGACTCACGTCCGGAAAGTTTCGTTCCTCCTACCTTGTCACTAGGGGGGAATAATGTAGCGAGGTCATATCTTGAAGTTTCGTTTTCTCTAAAATACGTGTATCATAGTAATTTTTTTTATCAATATTGTTACCTCGCTAGAATTTGGATTATAGGAATATAACATTATTAATACTGTTATGTCTCACATATCTATATGTAAATATCTATAAATATTAAACTATTATTCTATAAAGTCTAAATTGTATTATGTAAGCCTATTTATTTGTGGTGCTATTAAACGTTGTATATTGTCCTTTTTGCATAAATAATTACGTTTCACCGCTAAGACAGCGGGCTTATTTGTGTATACCTCACATTATATTTTCAATAAACAGTTTCGAGAGAATTGGAGTTTATGTAATTCCATCCTCTCACTAAAGTGTACCCTCACCACTACGTAGTAACCAAACACTACAACGTAGATATTGTTGCCTCGAGTTTGATTAGAAATCCACACCCACACAATGGCTGGCAATGGTCCTCATGACCTCCTATAAATCTCTCTGATAAAAAAATTTGGATTGTTGTACGTGGTGTATCAATGTGAGACACTTTGTGTTGCTGCCTTGTGGTAGCAGGAAAACGGGAGTAATCATCGGTTGTCACTGGAGATACGGTTGCAGTTGACAGAGTGTCAACCCCTCAGGGAGATGAATATTTTTCACGTTCGTCTTTCAGGTACCCGTCACTGGTTTCTCCTGGGCAATTTCCATCATGCGAAGACGGGCTCTCCAGCCTCTGCGTGATATGGGAGGAAAGGATAAATTTCCGCCACCTGAATGAAGAAACAAACTCACTATTCAATAGAGAATGGCAGGACTGGTGAATATTCTTTAAAAAACAAACAAATTACAAGTTCTTTAATCACTGATAATTTTGGTTGACAATAATCAAACTTTCCTTTAACTCCATTTGCAATTAATTTCATCTTTTTCTTCCATCTTATTTCATCTATTCATTAGTTTATTCCTTCATTTTTATTGCATTTTCTTATCATTATTAATATAATTATTATCCTCATTACTGGAGTATAAATAGTAGTTATAGTAGTAGTAGTAGTAGTAGAAACGTAGACTATCATTCTCACTCTTAAGATCAACTCTCCTATGCCTGAGACCAGGTCCCCACCCCCTACACATACAAAACCTAGATTTTGAGCATACTTAGAAAGTCGGGTAAATGAAATTCTGTATTAGGCTTCATTAAAGTCAAATAATATAAAATACAAAAGGGTAGTCGACCAAAGTTATTGGCAAGAGAGGGGCCAATGAACTGTGCCTGTGGGAGACAGATCCTGACTGCTTTCACCACACAGTTCCACGAGGATGGATGCCGTTCAAAAATAAATAAACAAATAAATAAATAAATAAATAAATAAATGAATAAAGAAATAAATAGATAAACGAATAAATAAATAAATCGTAGTAATAGTAGTAACAGTAGTAGTAGTGGTAGTAGTAGTAGTAGTAGTAGTAGTAGTAGTAGTAGTAGTAGCTGCCACCCACCTACCAATCAACTAAACCCCGCTCTTCTACTATCCTTCTCCTTCTCTCTCTTTCTTTTCCCTATCTCTCCTTCTCCCTATCCCTCTCTCAGAATCTTCTCCCCTTCCATCTATTTGCCTTCTCCCTCACTCTTCCTCTCTTTCTTCCCCCCTCTCGCTCTCTCTCTCACTCTCTCTTCGTCCATCTGTCTCCCTTTCCCACTCTCTTTTTCTCTTCATCTACTTCTCTCCTTCTCTCTATTTCTCTCTCTAACCCCTCTCTCTCTCTCTCCCTCTCTGTCTCTGTCTCTCTCTCTCCCCCTCTCTGTCTTTGTCTCTCTCTCTCTTTCTCTTTTTTCCTCTCTCATTCTGTCTCGTATTTTCACCTCCCCTCCTCCTACTCCCTCCCACCTACTCCCCTCCTGATTCCATCTCCCTTCTTCCCCTCCTGCCCTCCTCCTACCCCTCCTTTCTGTCGACTTACTTCCCTTATCGCTTCTCTCCTCCTGCTCTCTCTAAACCTGTATCCATCATATGTACTTACCCTCGAAACTCCACACGCCCTGGTTTTCTTTCCCTAGTTGTCCCACGCATTATATCTGCGTAAATACATTCCCAGGCACCACTACCTCTCTCACCCCTCTTATCCAAATGCTTTATATATCTCTCTCTTCCACGTTTTTTTTTCAGACAAGTATGAGTTCTCTCAGACAAACATGAGGGAAAGTTGTGAACTATCATGTGAGAATGGAGTACTGGCAAGTCAGGGGATGAACAGAAAATGTCAATTGGAAGTAATTATGATATCACAAAGGTTGTGCTCTGGGGCTAGCACCGGCGGGGACTGGTTGTATTAGCACTGTCCATTTAAGTCACCCAAGGACTAGGAGTCCCATCCGTGATGGTCTCCAAATCATGCTGCGTTTGCGCGTCTGTGCAGCAAAACTGCAGACAATGCGCATGCGTCAAAAGTGGAAGAGAATACATGAACTGCAGAAGAGGAGTGGAATGCAGAAATCGGGGAGAGCAACAACTTCCGGAGGCGAGGAGTGGTCAACTGGGAGAAGATGTGGATATTGTGGAGGATGGGAGGGATGTGATGGAGATGAATGTGGGTGGTGGTCTAGTGAGAGAGACTCAGAAGAGGGAAGTGATCCCACGATATTGAGGTCGGAGGACGAAAGCCCACGTCATCAAGAGCAGCAGGGTGGGAGTGGGAAAGGGCAGGTTCTGGCAGACGTGGCAGCAGTCCATGGTTGAGGAGTGGCTGGACGACCACAACAGTAGGATACTTGCCTTCTCCCCAGGAAGCCTCTTCACCCCGCAGTACAATGCAACAAAAGTCCAAATAGAGGAGATGACCTGTCTACTAAGAGCATATACGAACTCATCTCCCTACGCCTCACAGGTATTCAAAACGCTGGCCATCCTCCCACACCTTACATTTCAGAGGACTCACAGAAAATCAAAGTACTCGGAGAATGTCCAGGCATTGCAACGGAGGATGGGGCAGTGGAAGAAGGGAGAAGTGGAGCAACTGGTGATGGAGGCAAAGGCCATTCAAGATACACTCCACAATGACACCAACAGAAAGAAAAGACCAGAAGACAGAGCCAGGATGAGGTAGGGAAATGTTGAGGCTCCCATGAGGTCGCTCGCAGGTGAGAATGAAGACCCAGGAATTCTACCCCTAAACGAGGAAACGCTGAAGATCCTGAAAGAAAAGCATCTAACAGCAAAACCAGCAAACCTGGACACTAAATTCAATGGTAACTATCTCCCACCCCACGAGGGTTTTTTTGAGAGCATCACTAGAGAAAAGATCTGGAACCTTGCTCCACACACCCAGGGAGCGGCGGAACCATCGGGCTTAGATACATTTGGATGGAAATGTCTCCTTAGCACCAGCCTATTTGGGAAGGCGGGGGGGGGGGCTGCAGGAGGCCATCGCTGGTTTGGCGAGGAAAATGGCGACTGAGGACTGTCAGCACCTTGAGGCATACACAGCGTGCAGACTTATCCCGCTGGATAAGAAGCCTGGCTGTCGTCCAATTGGTATAGGTGAGGTGTTGAGAAGAATAATAGGGAAAGTCATCTTGGAAGTCGCGAAGGACGAGGTGCGAGAAGTGGCTGGCAACCTTTAGGTGTGTGCGGGGCAACAGGCAGGCTGCAAGGCGGCAATTCATGCCATGAGGAAGATATTTGAGGAACCAGACTGCGAAGCAGTCTTATTAATCGATGCATCCAAGGCCTTCAACAATATAAATAGAAAGCCTACTGTACACAATATCAAAATTAAGTGCCCAGTTTTGGCCAAGTACGTGGAAAACACAGCCATTTGTCACCAAAGCCATTTGTCACCAACAGAATTGAGAAGAGACAAAAGTGGAGGTCATCAAATCTTCGGAAGGCACCACTCAGGGAGACCCGGTTGCCATGGCAATGTACGCGCTTGGTCTTATGCACCTGCAACAGAGGATACAACATGAGGACACCAGGGTTAAACAGGTAGCATATGCAGATGAACTCACGGGGACAGGGAAAGGAACAGATTTAAAGAAGTGGTAGGATATGGTGCAGGCATATGGTCCGGGCTTGGGTTATATCCCAAATGCAAAGAGGTCTCTCCTTATAGTGAAGCCAGACTACTTTGACAATGCCAAAAACCTCCTTAAAATAGTGAAGATAACTAAAGCGAGGAAAAGACATCTCGATGCTGTGATCGGCTCTGAATAATTTAAAAAGCAATATATCGAAAACAAAGTTAACGAATGGGTGGCGGAAGTTAGTCTACTAGCCAACTTTGCAAAGACTGAACCTCAGGCAGCATATGCCGCATTCATATATGGTATCAAACATAAGTGGAACTACATCTTAAGGACGGTACCGAACATCACCGAACTACTAAGTCCTCTTGAAGAAACTCTCAGAAACGAGCTGATTCTGGCCATCATCAACGGACGAATAGTAAACGAAGAGGAAAGAAAACTTATTGAACTTCCACCAAGAATGGGAGGGTTAGGCATCTCCAACCCGCTAAACCTTGCCAACATAGAACACCGAAACTCCCTGAAACTCACGTCCTCCCTGACAAACAACATCGTGTCACAAGATCAACAGGAGACTAACGTGGAGGAAATCAGAGAAATCAGAAGAAACATATCAAAGGGAAGGAAAGAAAGGTAGAAGGAGGACCTTTGCACTCTCTTAGATCAACTATCGAATTGTATGAAAAGAAAGATAGCAATGGCTCAGGAAGATGGGACGTCCAATTGGCTGATAGCACTACCAATCATGGCAAAAGGATTCAACCTAAACAAAAGAGATTTCACGGATGCCATTACCTTGAGGCATGTATGGCCATTGGAAAGGCTGCCTAACAAATGTTCCTGTGGTGCACGTGACGAGGTAAGGGATCTCACTACCCAAATACTTCTAGAGGCATGCAAGAATGTGACCATCGAACCAACATTACTCCCACTAGAAGGGAGAACTCCAGGCACCGCGCATCCAACACCTAAGATGAAGCACGAGTGGATGTCAGTGCGAGAGGTTTCTGGATACGGGGACATTTGGTTTTATTTGACATGCGAATATTTGATCCCATGGCCCCCTGTTGTAATAACCTAACTATTGAGGCGTCCCATTCCCGGAACGAGAATGAGAAAATCAGGATGTACGAAGAGCGTATACAGAATGTGGACCAAGGCTCCTTCACTCCTATAACCTTTACGACTTCAGGTGGAATGGGTCCAAGGGCAAAGGCTTTCTACGCTCGTCTGGCAGAGATGGTGGCAGGTAAGAAACAACAACCAAAAAGCAGCATTGTATCGTGGATGAAATGTAGACTGTCATTCTCACTCTTAAGATTAGCCCTCCTATGCCTGAGAGGTACCAGATCCCCACCGCCCAAATCAGCACATGTACAAAACCTCGATTTTGAGCAGACTGTAGTAGATAGTAGGATAAATAAACTTCTGTATTAGGATTCATTAAGATATATAGAAGGGTAGTCGATCACAGTCATTGGTGAGAGAGGGGCCACGAGGATGGAGGTCGTTAAAAATAGTAGTAGTAGTAATAGTAGTAGTAATAGTAATAGTAATGGTAGTAGTAGTAGAGGCGGTAGTAGTACTAATGTAATTAACTCATCGTCACCTTCTAATCTTGGAATTTATTGGTGATTTCAAGATTACGTTGGGGGGGAAGGGGGTGGGGATGCGCGAGGACAAGAAAGAATGAGGCTACTGCGCAGCCCATGTGTGGTTGGTTGCTCGGAATCGGGGGGATTGCGCACTTCCGCAGGGTGGGGGTGTTTGCTCTCCATATTGGTCAAGATAAGAAAGGACAAACCCAAAACCGACATAAGCATATCACTATAATGTAGATACATGCATGCATATATATATATATATATATATATATATATATATATATATATATATATATATATATATATACATATGCACTCATATATGCTTGTAACTTTTTTGAGAACGAGAGAAACACCTAAAATCCTAAATAAATTGAGCGTAAAAAAAAAAAAAGTCCAAAATAGCCTTTAGAAAAATCAAAAGACATTCTGCAATTGACGAAACCGTTTCTACACATCACATGCTTACATCCATTTTAGCGATTTTGGGACGTTTTTAGAGCTGTGCTCTGGAGAGCCGATACATCGAGTTTGCGACATTTGACGATTAAATTTTGGCTAACGCCAGTTTTATTCAGATTAAGGGGTGCCCTGCGGCGAAGCAGGGCCAGTCAGGGCTTGAATCTGGAGTGAAATAAGAGTGATAAACAATAAATAAAGGGAGAGGTGAATGGAGAAAATATTACTCTGACATCTATAGAAGTATCATCGCCATCACCATTATTATTATCATCATCAGCTGCAGATGCATCATTATTATCATTATAACCTCTTTCTTCTTCCTCTTCTTCAGTATCACTGTTATTATCATCAACCTCTTTCTTCTTCCTCTTCTTTTATGGCCATACTATCTTATCAATACCATCATCAGAAGAATTGTTATCATTACCCTCATCCTCTTACTTCTTCCTCTTCTTTTTATGACCATATCATTATTACCATCATTGTCATCACTGCCTATTGCAACACCACCATTGTTACACTACAAGGCATTTCCTTTGGGCGCTAACCCCCCACCCCCTTCTCTCTCTCTCTCCCAACCTCCCTTTCTCCTGAATGGGGTCCAGGTTCAGCCTCAACGAACCAAGAGACGGGCGAGGAGGTGAGGGGAGAGGAGGCGAGGAGGGGGGAGGGGGGAGGCGGGAACGGGGTTGCCTCAATAAGAAGTGACACTCTTAAACCCCTTCCTTTCTGCCTCAGTGTCTGCTGCATCTCTCTCTCTCTCTCTCTCTCTCTCTCTCTCTCTCTCTTTCTTTCTCTCTTTCCCTTTCTGACATAAAACCACGTTCATGATAGCTAGCCCATATGGGGGCATTGGCTGTTTAATTCATATGTGGTCGATATTTTCGGGAATTTAGTGACACCCCTACGGGCTAGAGCCACGTAACGTACTCTCATGATTGGAGACTACTTAAAAAGAAATGTGAGAGAATCGAAAAGAGAACCACTCTGGAGCTCTGGAGAAAAAAAAATCTTAACTAAACGATTTGATTCAGCTGTTTGTACTCCCTTTTGGAGTCGATGGGCTTCACCATTTAGATAATCAAATTGGACAAATGTAGATTTAAGAAGGAAATAGACAGGAGCTGGTATGCCAGCAGAATGGTTGACGAATAGAATAGATCTAGTAACCATGTAGTGAGCGAAACTATCGGTTGTTTTAAGAGGAGATTAAGATAATTTTATGGATAGTGTTGACAAGTGGTGAGGGATATGGAACTGCTTAGTGTAGGCTTTATGGTCTCTTGCAGTGCCCTTCATTCTTATGTTCTTACCATTCTCCTCTGAGGTGGGGTGGGGGGTGGGGAGTAACCTCGTTGTCTCAACTGTAGTCCTAAGAACGCCTCCTGACGAAGCAAAGCGTTAGTCCGTTTTTTTTTTTTGTAATTATTTTCAACAGACAATGATGAGTTGGCGTGAACTAAGCAACAAGAATAAACAAGTAAATAAATAAATAAATAAATGAATAAATAAGCAAATATATAAAAATGTTCCATGCCATCTGTGCATTCGAGTGTCAGAAAGAACAAGTTGGACTCTGGCCGTTTTAAATCTACACATGTATTTATTCTGGTTGTCGAAAGGTGGTTTTACTCATCTGATGTTTAAACTGGATCATATTCAGGTTGAAAAAAATCGCGTTGCGCTAACCACACCTCAGCAAGAGCCTTATCAAGAAGTGATTTCCTCTAGTAGCCCGAACACATAAGGCAAGGCTGAGCGTGAGATATACATTTTGGACACTGTACGTAGGCTTTTTTTAAGGCTCGATCAATTTACTGATTGTCGTTGCCTTTGATAATTTCATCTTTGCTATTGTCACAATATTCAGTTTAGTTCTTGAAAAACCTTCCCACACTTGAGAAGTGTCCACTACAACGCTGAGGAATGGATGCCATGACCATATATATTAAGTTCTACTTGACCCCAAGCGTCCGGTACACTGGAGTCACAATCGACGACATGATGCGGGCTCGAGGAGCCTTCTGATTGGTTGTCTGCATCGCCGTGCCTGATGACCCCGCCCCCTGTGACCATAAGGCCGTGTTCGTAAAAGTTAACAAAGCGTGCGACTGCCTTATTCCCATCATTTGACTAATTTGAACTTTTCTAAGCCGGGTAGCCAAGAGGGTGAGAAGATATAAAGTGACGTTTCATAGTAAAAAATGGTAAGCGATGTCACTATGAGATAGTTTAATACACAATTTAGACAGTTTGATAAACAATATATGTTTAAATGTTGTTAATGTACTAAACTAAGTCAGAAAGTAAGTTAGAAGAGCCCTTATAAGCCTAGGTGCCGCTCCGGGGTGAAGTTCTCAGTGACCCCACCCTCATCACCACTTCCCACCACCACCACCACCAACACCACCACCACCACCACCACCACCACCACCACCACCACCACCAAGCCACCACCACCACCACCACCACCACCACCACCACCACCACCAAGCCACCACCACCACCAAGCCACCACCACCACCACCACCAAGCCACCACCACCACCACCACCACCAAGCCACCACCACCACCACCACCACCAAGCCACCACCACCACCACCACCACCACCACCACCACCACCACCACCACCAAGCCACCACCACCACCACCACCACCACCACCTATTTTAGCTATTGGCTTGCGAAATAATTAAACAAAAATTAAAATTTGTATCTAATGTCCCTATTACAGAAAGAATAAAGGAAAATATTTAATATTTTGTTTATTTTAATGCAAAAATCCTCGTTTGTGGTGAAATATTTGGGGCTTCTTTGTCCTGAATTCAAAAGTGTTGATCAGTTAGCCTTGTTCTCTGAGAAGTTTTTGTTGATTTCATTTCATAAAAGAAAACACACATTGGTAGAACCAAATATTGACATAATCTTTGTGGCAAATTTCCGAAGTTTTTAAACTTTACAGGAAGGTATGAAAAGGAAACAGACATCCCCACTTCAGGACATTTTGCTTTGAGTGCAAAACTGGACTGCATTTCCAATAATTCCATTTGCATGCTTTCTTCTGCTTTTGGAGATTGGTGCTGGAAATAAAGCAAATTGATGTTCAAAAGATGAGAAATCACATTGTTTTACTCCTTTGACAACAATTCTAGGTGGGTGTCATCCTTAGCAAAGCTATGTACAGACTCATTTATTGGTAGTGTTTTGCCGGGAAAAAGTGAGAGTCTAGGAAGTGTATTTTTAGGCTCATATATCCCATGCCTTGTAGGATGTCAGTAGTTCTTTTACGATTTCAGAATAGTTATTTGCTTTATGATTCCCCAAAAACTCTGCGCAAACTTTCTTAAATGACAGCTATGCAACTTTTTCAAGATCACTTAACTCTTCATCAAAATTCTGGTCTCTCATCAGCTCCCTAATCTGTGATCCAACAAAAATACCTTCTTTGATTTTTGCGTCACTTACTCTAGGAAACTTATTTTTCAAATATGTGAATCCCTTGTCAGTTTTACTCATACCTTAAAAAAAAAAAGAAAAAAAAAATCACCAACCCTAGCTTAATATGCAAAGGAGGCAGATAAAATTTCTCTGAATCAACAAGAGGAGGATTGACATTATTCTCTCCTGGGGTCAGAGATCGTTTCGGCCACACATTCTTTTCATAATGATTTTTCTTATCCCGACTGTCCCACTCACAGAGAAAGCAACAAAACTTTGTGTAACCCAGCTGCATTCCAAGTAAAAGTGCCACAACCTTTAGGTCACCACAGATATTCCATTTATGTTCTTCATGTTCAATTTTTTCCAATAGAAGTTTCATACTCTCAAATGTTTCCTTCATGTTAGTTGCATGGGCCAGAGGAACAGAATGAAACTTATTTTCATTATGGAACAAGACAGCTTTCGGGCTCATTTTCGAAGGGTTAATAAACAAGCGCCACTCATTCCTGTAATATTTATGGTTAAGTTCCTCTATAAGAGAATATACATCATTGCAAAACACCACCCCATCCTCAAGTGAGAAAAAAATGTTCAAAATCACAATGTCGCTTACGATAACAACTAACTTTGGATTCTTTATGGAGAAGATTCCAACACTTTAACCTGGAAACAAGAAGTTCAGATTACTTTTTTGTTAAGTTTGAATCCCTCACAAGATCATTCAGATCACCCTGACTCAATAAATGTGCTTCACTTGGAGAACAGATTGGTTGAAAGTGCATAACAATTTCACGCAGTGTAGCTAAACTCAGTGTTGCCAGCCGCTTGATTGAAATTTACCCCACGTAACACACGTAACGTAACATACCGTGGAACACAAAAATGTGAATGATGGAAAAAATTGACATTATTTTTGGATTCTGCATGTTTTCCTTGGGACGAATTCTTTGTTGACTTGTGTCATTTATGTGTTTCCCAACTACCAGATGTTATCGTTCACCAGTCTCTCCTCAAACAATTAATTTGTTCCCGAGACTTGAAGATTGGACCAGACGACTTTCCGTTGGTGCGACTTCTAGCAACCAGAATCAAGACTCGTCTACACCATAATAAAGACTTCAATTCACCCACCTATTCTTACGTGCTGCATACAAGCACACAACTAGCTACTCTACCTGGTAACTGATTTAGTACTCATTAATAATTCATGTAACATCTATTTACATGCTAATGCTTGATATATATTACTATTTTTTCTTATTCTATGTCCATTTATATTGTTTGTGCCTATTTTACTATTGTAAATAATAATTAAATTTAATGAAGAGTTTGGTTATCTTGCTTGCAGTCTCTGTCATTCGCACGAGCTGCGCACGGCCTATTTTTTTTCTCTTCATGTCGCGACTAGCCTGGTCCATAGGTGGGTCGTGACAATATACATACATACATACATACATATATATATATATATATATATATATATATATATATATACAGTATATATGTGCATATATCTATCTATATATATTTTTTTGTACTCGGCCACTCCATCTATAAGGGGGATAGAAATATTTGTACCTGTATCAATAATGATAATGACTTTTCGGCTACGACCTGGACACGAACTTGGACTAAATGGGAGGAGGAAAATGTATAGGAAGATCAGGATTGCCACTCTAAATGTCTCAACCATCAAAGACAAAGAGGAAGAAATGGTTACATTGATGAAGGAAAGAAATCTTGATATCCTGGGTTGCTGCGAGACGAGGATAAAAAATGAAGGAAGAAAGGTTTTACACGAGAACTATAATTTAATATGGAAGGGAAGAGAAGATTCGATGTACGGTGTGGCCTTTATACTGACCCCAGAAATGTCAGATAGGATAGTAGGGGTTTCTTATGAGAGCGAAAGAATGATAGATGTTATCATCAAATTAAAGGAAACAGAACTTAGGCTGATACAGGTGTACGCTCCACAACAGGGACGTCCAAATCAGGAGAAGGATGAATTTTACGAAAGACTCCAATATCTATATGATATGGATGCAGATACGAGAAATACAGTAATAATAATGGGAGGTATGAATGGACATGTTGGCAGAAACAGAGAAGGAATGAGGGGAGTCCTGGAGGAGTTTGGTATTGGAGATAGAAACTTAGATGGGGAAAGAGTTTTAGATTTCTGTGTGATAAATGACTTATCAATTATGAATACATTTTACAAACACCAGGAATCCCACAAGTGGACATGGTATCAGTGGAATTGCGGAAGAGGAGAATATACGAATAAGTCGATGATTGATCTAATCGTAACCAACAACAAGAACATATTTTTAGATGTAAGGGCCATTTCCTCAGTATCAATGGATTCTGATCACAGAATGGTGATCGGAAAGGTCAAATTAAAGACACCAAAGAGGAACAGAGGAAGAAAGGGGAAAAGATATTGCCTTGAAAATCTAAAAAATGAAGAATGCTTGAGAGAATTGAAAAACAAGGTGGAGGAGAAATTGCCAAATGGTGTGTGTGAGGATGTGGAAACTGAGTGGGGAAAAATGAAGACGACGATAAAAGACATAGCTGAGGAAACAATCCAAGTAAAAGTACATGGTAATACCAAAAAGAAAACTACAATATGGTGGACAGAAGAAGTCAGACAAACAGTTGGACTGAAGATGAGGTGTTTCTGAAAGTGGATGAAAACGAGACAAATAGAAGACAGACAACTATATGTAGATGCTAGAAATGCAGCAGAACAGATTAAAAGAGAGGCTAAGAGAGAAGTATGGGAACGTGTTGGGGAGCAACTGGAGGAAGATTTCGGTGGAGTCAAAAAGCTCCTATATAGCATGGCCAAAAATTATAGAAAAGGAGAGAATTCAGTGACAGAAGCCTTGAAAAGTGCAGATGGGGAAGAGATTCTTACTGAGCCGGAACATATTTGTCAAAGATGGATGCAATATTTTGAAGGGTTATTAAATGTGGAGGATTTTATAAGGGAGAATGATGAAAATCTAGTGCATGAGGAGGTGGTAAACAATGGAAATTATGGGGAAATGGATGAGATTACGAGAGAGGAAGTAATTAATGCAATTAAGAAAATGAAAAATGGAAAGGCAACGGGTGAAGATGGAATCCCAAGTGAAAAATTTAAAGCACTGGATGATGTGGGAGTGACATGGCTAAGGAGAATTTTCAACATAGCGTGGGAGGAGGGGAGGATCCCAGATGACTGGAGGAGAGCTATAGTGTGCCCAATATATAAGAAGGGAGATAAAACAAGATGTGAAAACTATAGAGGTATATCTCTGCTTTCACACGCTGGAAAAATTTATGAAAGAGTGCTGGAACAGAGACTCAGAGGACTGGTAGAGGAAAAAATTGGGAAGTGGCAACATGGCTTTAGGCCTGGAAAAGGAACAGTAGATCTTATATTTGCTATGAAACTACTTCTGGAAAAAGACTGGGAATGGAATAAGGATAAATATGCTGTATTCATTGATATGGAGAAAGCTTTTGACAGGGTACCTAGGAAGAAACTGTGGGAAGCATTGGGACATGAAGAGTATGGAATACCTGGTAAACTAAAAAGGGCAATAAAAAGCATATTACATGAGACAATGAGTAAAGTTAGAGGAAGAGATATGGAGAGCGAATGGTTCGAAGTGAGAACAGGTGTGAGGCAGGGTGGTGTCATATCGCCGCTGCTCTTTATTATATATATGGACAGATGTATGAAAGAAATATGCGATGACGACAATGAAACCACATTTGCTTATGCAGATGATATAGCAGTTATCACTGACAATGAACAACAACTACAGAATGCAATGAACAGATGGGAAAATACGCTGAGAACAAGGGAAATGAAAATAAATGTAAACAAAACTGAAGTTATGTATGTTGGTAGAAGAAATGTGGAAGTAGACGTGGAGGTGGGGAGTGAGAGATTAAAGCAGGTAACCAACTTTAAGTATCTTGGAGTTTGTTTTGAAAAAGAAAATAGACAGGACATAGAACTAAACAATAGAATATGTAAATACTATTCAAATATAAGCATGCTATATCCACTACTGACAGACAAAAATATCCCCAGAAAATGTAAAACAACAATATACAACACCATATTAAGACCTATACTGATCTTATGGATCAGAAGCCTGGACATTGACAAGCAGAACAAGATCAAAGATACAGGCTGCAGAGATGAGGGTGCTGAGAATGATTAAAGGAGTGACTAGGAGAGACAGGTTGAA
>NC_134813.1:3660701-3670701 GCF_046742065.1 Oratosquilla oratoria
AAAAAAAAAAAAAAAAAAAATGGCTGGGTTAGTATGGTCGCTGGTTTACCTTCGCTTCTACTATCGTTATCCCTGACGGATTCATGTCGAAACTGAATTTGGTGTAATCAGCCCCACCAACATAATAATCCATTCATCCCGCTGTTAATTCTTGATTGAATGAAATCCTACAGCTTCAGCCAGAAAAAGGCTTTAAACGGTTGATTAAAGCCAACTGGCAGCAGTTAAAAATAGATATCCAAGCGTTAGCCGGAATAAAATCTATAAATTGAAATCACCAGAGCAAAGGGTTTAAATTTCTAAAAAATAATTATTTTAAGCAACTTCAACATTTGTTCTGTCGGCTCGCCAGGTGATGTTATTCGGTTGACCAAGACGAGCGCGAAGAGGGAGGATGAGTGTTCATATCCTTGGTGTTTTGTGTTCCACCGAACAAAGAACAGAACGGAAAGAACAAAAATCTAGTGCAAGTGTCGTTGGGGGGGGGTAGTTGTCCTCCCCCTTGCCTGGGGCGGAATATCCCCCCTCCCACCCTCCCCACTTGCGAATAATGGCCCGACAAATGATAGAGTTCCTCCAGGCCATTTGTCGAGGTCCTCTCCTGTTCTATTCCGTCAGAATCTGAGTGGCTAAGTTTATTCCCAAAGATAAACAAATGAAATACATAGATAAATAAATGAAAATGTCCGTCAACATGGGTTATTCTTCTTGCTATCCTGGAGAAGAAATTATGAGAGACACGTGCCGTAATAGACGAGACAAATGTTAAAAAAATAACGACGCTGGGAAAGGTGTAGGAAAAAGCAGGTTTTCTTTTAATTAAAGAAAATGATCCTTCTCGATGTTTTGATGTCAGTCGCACTCTATAATTTGTTTCCATTACATTACATCGTTCATACGAAACAGCCTTCACAGAAGTAAAAAAAAAAAAAAAAAAAAAAAAAAAAAAAAAAAAAGTAACATAATTAAAATAGAAAATAAACAAATATTAAAATAAAGCAAACTAAGACAGAATAGAATAAAATAAAACGAAACAAAGCAAAATAAGATAGAATTGTTGAAGGCCCAGGTTCCGCTTGTGTTACATTCAATTGGTGAATTTTCTGACAATCTTGAAACAGAGACAGTGAAGGCAATGCAGAAAATGCAGGAGCGCGATTTTTCCTTACAGAAAGGAGAATATAAGTGAAAAAAGTTTCGGTCTTTCAACCATGACGACGCCAGTCGTATACATTTGCTTCAGGCCACACCAACCCCCATGTTTATTGACTTGGGGATATTTATATATCTGGAGTAAACTGTTAGGAGCGGAGATTGGGCTAGCTTACCTTCGGCCGAAGCCGTTGTCTTTGTCCTTTGGGCTCGAACAACCAGAAGCAATAAAAACAATGGTTAGGTTAGCTTAGGTTAGGTTAGTTTAGGTGGACTGGTTAGGTTAAGTGTGTAGGAAATATTAGGTTATGTTTAACGAGTTATGTAAGGTAGGTTGGTTATGTTAGCTTAAGCCAGGTTAGGTACTAACCTGGGTTGGGTTAGGTCAGTCTGGGTTAAGTTAAATCAGTCTAGATGGGTTGGTTAGGGGAATCAACTGTCCTTTCTTAGCGTTCTGTAAAGATGTTTACATTTTTTCTATTCTGTGCCAAGGCCACGGGCAGACTATAAAAATCAAGGCAAGGGAAGAACAGAGCTAAACAAAACAAAAATTACTTTGCCTGAAGATGTCCACCTAAAAGAGAATTAGTCCTTGAACGAAACAGAGGTGTGTGTATGTAACAATTTCTCTGTTATTCACTAATTTTCTGTTTTCAACTGCCTCAAGTCGGTTATATTCAGTCGAGAGAGGCCTCTCCATACACGTCGAAAGGGTTAACCTGGAGAATTCAGTTTTAAGATAAAAGGCGGACACACGAAGCATACGTTCGGCTTGCGGCGTGGGGACTACCTACAAGTTTCTTCTGCAGTCATACCTGCGGCCAGTCACCTTGACCGCAAGCGGCTTCGACTCTGCCACCGCAGGGTCCGCAAGATCCACATCCTCGCATCACAGACAACGGCGACGACGACGACGGCCCAAGCTATCGTACACAGGAAGCGGCCCGTACCACACTACTCCCAGAGTAAACTGGATACCTAAGTGTGCGAATGACATGATGATATTTCGCTTCACTTTGCAACTTAACTGGGACGAGGCCGGGTCGAAGGGCGATGGGATGTGATTAGCATGGATACAACATAACCAATCAAATAAACTTTTCTTTTTTTCCAAACTAATTTTGCAAGAATGGAGTCAGTAGGAAAACTAATAGTCCATTCAAAATAGGAAAAATAAATGAAAAAAAATATATAGCAAGCTGAAAATTGGAGAATGACTTCTTTAGACACCTAGAAATAACATATCAAAAGTCCCTCCCATTGGTCCACACTGAGCTTTGTCCACCATTTTGGAAAATGGCCGCTATTTTTTTTTTTCGCAATTTCCGTGAAAACGGTTGATCTGCCGAAAAAAAAAAATGTTTTATAAATTATTATTCAAAATTAAAATTTCTACAAAACATGCTCCATGCATGTTTTCGCTATGATTGATCATTTTAAAGATATTATTATTTTTTTAACAATATTCAATTCTGTGCTGATGCTGACGAGATTTTGTTCACTTTCTATAGGTTCGGTATCACTGACATTTGCTTATTCTTTTATAGCTTTATAGTATTTTTCTAGAGGGTTAATTTACATATTGTTTTTTATTACAGAATATGGTTTAAAATGGAGGACACCACAGATCAAAACGAATAATGCCTACTTTGTGAAGAACGCTTAATAGAAGGTGAAAATGTGTTATGAAAGGTATGTCGACACTTGTTGAAGCAAGTAAGAAAAGAGATGATAAATGGTAAAAGTGGGTTAATTTATCAGCCGTTCAAGTTCATGTAAAGTGGAGAAAAGACTATACTAGAGAAAAGAGTATTACAGCTGCTAATAGAAAAGACACAACTGACGAAGCGGAAAAAGGGTCACCTATTAAACAGAAACTAACATAAAAAGAAACCGATTTTGATTAAAAAAAGGTGTATATTTTGTTTTGAAGAGTGCTGTGAAAAAGCGGAAAAGAAAAAAACCTCTCTATAGACGGCAGGTGTAATGACCTTAGATTTTTGGAAAAAATGTGTTTGATAAAGCTAGCGATCGTGATGATGACAGGGGCAAAAAAGGAAAAGCGATTGTAGTTGGTGTCCAGTATTTGGTTGCAGAAGAAGCTAGATACCATAGATCATGTAGCTCCAAACTTTTTTTTTTCTGTGAAAAAAAAAAAACAGCACTTAAATCCATCAGGCAAACGTGGATGACCTGATGATGAAGACATTGTAACTGGCTTGGAGAAAGTTTGTTCGTACATGGAAGAGAGTGACGACTGTCAATTTAATTTGCAGGAATTGCTAGGTGTGATGCATCAGAACCAATCCTGCAAGATAAGTGCAAGCTATCTGAAAACCAAATTACAGGAAGGGTACGGAATTGATGTAATCATAACCACCCTAAAAAAATAGTATGTTTTCGCAAATCAGGAGATAAATTGCTATGTGATTCATGGTATAATGAAAGATTACATAATGAGGAAGAAGAGCGATCGAGGATTGTTAGGCAGCTATTTATTAAGGGTGACCTCAAGTCAAAGGTATACGACTCCTGCAACTATCCTTCTCCTGAAGGACTCTTTAATGATGCTGAAAACAACGTACCTGATGCCCTTCATGTTTTGTTACATGAATTAATTGAAAAAGGAGGAAAGGGAGATGTTTACAACAAACACAGGGTATGCACTTTCATTGTTCATTCAGTCCTACAAGCAATGTGTCCAAGGACATTTGTCTCTCCTATTCTACTTTGGCAGAGCAATCCATTACCCCCGAGTAGTACATACATACATATACCAAGGCTTTTTCCCCCTTACAAGGGAGGTAGCCAAAAAGAAATAGGCACAAAATCATTCCCACCCATTCCAACCCTGAATACACTCCACTCCCCTCCACCCTCCCTCTTATCTTAGCACCTCCTGGATGACGGGTCATCCCTGTACCTTGTCCACTGCCCTGGGTCAGAAGCAGTGTCGCAAGACACAACACATCCACAGCAAGGCCGCTTCATTAAATCGGCGACCCCCCCTCTCCGTCCCCCCCTTGCATAATAGGAGAAGACGGGGAGAAATCCCTTCGGGCTGCGTCAAATTTTGCTCACATATACTACCTCACTCCCCATCCCCCCACCCATTCCACCTCATACATCACAACATCCTCCATATACAACCATTCTCCATTCACCCCTGTCTTCTGTCCTCTCCCGTCCTTCCTCAACAGACATTCTCCTCTTCCCCAAAGGCCCCATCACCCAATCCATCCATCTCATCCTAGGATGTTCCCTCATGTTCACTCCCTCCACATCTGCCTTCCATACCTCTTTTACTAGTCTTTTTTCACTCATTCTTTCCATGTGTCCAAACCATCCGAATACTCTTTCATCAACCCTATCTCCCATCTCCCTTTACACCCCTGTTCTCTTCCACACCTCCTCATTTCTCACTCTATCTATCCTAGTAACCCCCATCATACTTCTCAGACACCTCATCTCAAACACATTCAAACTCCTTCTCTCTTCCTCTCTTATGTTCCATGTTTCTGCCCCATACAGTGCTGTTGGTACAATCAATCCTTCATACAGTCTTCTCTTAGCATCCATTCCCAAATGTCTATTCCTCATTACACTTTTTAATCTACCAAGGCATTTACTCGCTTCTCTCAATCTACATTCTACCTCCACCTTCACTCCACCTTTTCCTGCCACATTTGCAACCAAGTATCTAAAACTATCCACTTCCTCCAGTCGCTCTCCCTTAATACTCACTTCCAGTCTGCTGCCACTTTCACCCCTTGTACATCTCATCACCTTACTTTTACCCACATTTATCTTTAGCTTTCTCCTATCACACACTCTCCCAAACTTTGTCACCAACTTTTTCAATCCTTCCTCCGATCCTGCCACAAGTGCAGTGTCGTCCGTAAACAACAGCTGGCTCACCTCCCACTTTTCTCCCTTTTCTTTAACCATCTCCAATCCCTTGCCCACTACCCTTGCATTTACCTCTCGCACCACCCCATCCATGTATAAGTTGAACAACCAGGGCGACATAACGCATCCTTGACGAAGTCCCACCTTTACCTCGAACCACTCACTCTCTTCATTTCTTATCCTGACACATGCTCTACTACTCTCATAAAAAGTCTTGACAGCTCCTAGAAGCTTTCCTCCTATCCCGTATATCCGCAAAACCTCCCACAATGCCTTCCCATCTACTCTGTCATAAGCCTTTTCCAGATCCATAAAAGCCCAAAAAACATCCTTCCCCTTTCCTATAGCTTTCTCACATATCTGTCTTACCACAAAAATCTAATCTACACAACCTCTACCCGTCCTAAATCCACACCGTTCCTCACCAATTACTCCCTCTGTTCCTCTCCTAATCCTCTCAATCAAGATCCTCCCATAAGCCTTCCCAACTACACTCAACAAGCTAATCCCTCTGAAACTACTACATTCACACTTGTCCCCTTTTCCCTTGTAAAGTGGAACTATACAGGCACCCCTCCAGTCCTCCGGCACTCTACCCTCTCTCCAGCAAACATTAAATAACCTCACCAGCCAGTCCACTATCACTGTACCTCATTTTTTTTTTTAGACATTCTGCATGGCATCCATCCAGACCAGGTGCCTTACCTGCTTTCATGATCTTAACAACTGCCTTCACTTCATCTTTCCTTATTTCTCCTCCAGCAGTGGAGATGGAAAAAAAATACCGATGGCTTGGTTCCTGTCTCCAAAGATTTACCACCCGCACCTGAGAAATTATTTAATTTAATATCGTGCACATGCACAATGAATTGTGTACAGACGTGTAGCTGCGTGAAAGGGAGCTTAGAATATTTCATTGTATGTATGTCCTGTCGAGAGGTTTCCTACTCAAACTGTACTATCCTATCCGAGGAAGAAATAATGGATGAATTAGGGATTCCCTCATGTGATACAGATGACAGTGACACTGAAGAATTTGAAGAATCTATTGAGGATAACCAGCATAGAACGGACCATGAAACAGAAGATGAGAAACAGAAAGAAATTAGCTGTGGAGATCCTGGTGATTCAGTTGCAGAGGAATTAAGTGTATACCATCTACTACTGCAATGGAGCGTCCAAGGAAATCGTCAAGATCACACTTTTAGTGTAAGAAGTTAAACATATGACAGAGAAGAGAGATGAGATATATGTGGATTAGGCCTCAAGGGGATACCACAATAAAAAAAAAAAAAAAAAAAAAAAAAAAAAAAAACAAACTAAAAAAAAAAAAAAAAACCGCGCCTACGTATTTCTACCTCATGGGTGATGTGGAAAGAAGTACCAATGTTATATATTGCACTTACAAAAAATTATATATATATATATATATATATATATATATATATTTATATATATATATCTATCAAACTATCACTTGTAGAGTAAAAATGAATATAACCATTTTTGTAGAAATTGTATGAACTATAATAATGCACTTATAGTAATTTTCATCAAACTAACCGTTTTCATAAAAAAGTGAAAAACTGAAATTTGGCGGCCATTTTTCCAAAATGGCGGGCGAAGCTAAGGGTGGATCGATGGGTGACTTTTGATATGTTATTTCTAATTGTCTAAAGAAGTAATGGGAAAATTTCAGGTTGTTATAATTTTTTTGTTTATTTGACTAAAATATGACTAATATGACTGGACTTTAAAGTAGATGCTCGTATGACAATCTCAGAGATGAAACCATTAACACGACTGAAGAGGAAATACTGAATTAAATGAACAACGTTTGCGTTTGCTTCTTGACAATGTTTGCGTTTCCGTCTTTCTAGGGCGATGAGGGTCATTCTTGGCACATTTAAATATATTCTGGTCAACTCTAGACGATTTGATACATTTTAGGGAAACATTTGGACCAAAGGAGGCAGTTTAATCTCGAATAAATTGTCTGTTGCCGCCGTACCATTTGAATCAGCCGAGGAAAAAAAAAAAAAAAAAAAAAAAAAAAAACGAGTGTTTGAAAAGAAAGAAAAAACACACTGGATTCTAGTCCGAAGAGAAGTTGTCACCACCGCACTTCCACACACTGTGGGAAGAGAGAAACCCCTGGTCAAACACAGCCCTGTCAGTTGCGGCAAGCCGCTTTTTTTTTTTTCTTAGTCTGATGCAGGACCGCTTCCCCACCTGGACAGGGCTGCCGGGAACACTGAAGAAATAATGGTGAAAGTTGAGTAGCTACTGAATAAGCCGTTACTTTTGCCCTATTATGCGCTTTGAGGACTGTTGGTACAGGTAAGAGGCAGTCACTGCAACTGGGAATCGGATAGGAGTGCGGGACTCGAACCCACAGTTAAGCGAATACGAGACCAACACGCTTCCCATTACAACACCAGTGCATTTTTATTCTGATATATATATATATATATATATATATATATATATATATATATATATATATATATATATATATATATATATATATATAGATCCGATAATTTTTATGACAGTCGCATGTAGGGTTCGAACCCACTGCTACCGGCCACCCGTAAGAGCACCTTCACAGAGCCTTAGATCTTACGAGTGGCCGATAGCAGTGGGTTCGAATCCTACATGCGACTGTCATGAAAATTATCGGATTGATGTCGCTGTTACTAGCGAATTTCTCTCATATATACATATACATACATATATATACGGGTTATTGGCTGCATATTATTGTGGCAAAGTAGCATGCAGTTGATACTTTAGGGTCTATATGGGGCGCCATACGGACCAGAGCCACTCATCGTTTTGTCTTTGATAGAGGAAAACTCTGTTCATAGAGAAATGAAGACACTTTTATTATACTACGACTGTCCCTCCGTTATGCTGTACCATTTCTCTGAATATTCATTTCCTTTTTTCGCCTACCCTGTGGTGGGGAAAAGAATGCGACAAAAAAAAAAAAAAAAAAACGGGACGGGGGTTAGGACTAGGAATCTTGCTACCTGTAGCCCCAGAAGGGATATTCCTTAAAAAAAAAAAAAAAAAAAAAAAAAAGTAAAGGCATAAGACGGACTAGGAGTTTTCCAACCAGTACCCTAAGGTTTGGGTCTTTTAATGGGCGTGGATGTGGTACAGATGAGAGTAAAAGGGAAGAGAAAGATGAATGTGTTGGCTTTGAGTGAAACAAAATTGAAAGGGAGGGGCGAGTGTGAGTTTGGGAGTGTAGTTGGGAGGTTCTCAGGAGTGAAGAGGAGGTGAGGAAGAGAAGGGGTGGCGATACTAGTAAGTGAAGAGATAGGTAAACGTGTAGTGGAGTGGAAGAAGGTTTTTCAAGGTTGATGTGGATGAAGGTAAAGCTGGGAAAGGAGATGTGGGTTTTGTAAGTGCATATGGGCCTGATAGTAAGAAGAGCATAGAGGAAAGGGAGCCTTTTTGGGTGGACTTAAATGAGTGCATAGAGGGATTAGGGAGAAACGTCAATGTAGTTGTATTGGGAGACCTTAATGCCAGGGTAGGAAACGAATCAATAGACGAAGTGATTGGGAAGTATGGAGTTCCAGGTAAAAGTCGTAGTGGAGAGTTGATTGTGGAGTTGTGTCTCGAAAGAGAGTTGATGATAGTAAATACAGTGTTTAGGAAGAAAATCAAGCACAAGTACACATGAGAGAGGGTGGTGGATGGAAGGGTGGCAGATAGAGCGTTAATAGACTATAAAGTGGTGACCAGGAGTATGGTAGGAAGAGTTAAGGATGTACATGTCCTTAGGTGAGAGAGTGGGGTAATATCAGATCATTTTCTGGTGGAGGGTAAATTGAGAGTGGAGAATAGGTGGAGAAAAAGGAAAAGGGCAGAAGGTAGGGAGGCACTTAGAGTGAACTGCTTAAATGAGAAAGAAAAGGATAATGATTATAAGAAGAAGCTGAGAAAGGAGTGGGAGGGAGTGAAGAATAGAGTTGAGACTAGGAGTGGAGGAGCAATGGGGATGGTTCAAAGAGGGAGTCATAAGGTGTGCAAAGATGGTGTGTGTAACAAGTACGACGGAAGGAAATGAAAGGAAGGGTAGTGAGTGGTGGGAGGAGGAAGCAAAGAAGGGTGTAGAAGAGAAGAAGCAGGCATTCATAGATTGGCTACAAATTAGGACGAGGGAAACGTATGAGTGGTACAGAGTAAAGAGAAGGGAAGTTAAGCATAAGATAAAAGAGGCAAAGAGGAGAGCAAATGTGAAATGGGGTAAGACTGACAGAAAATTTTGAAAGTAATAAAAAGATGTTTTGGAAAGAAATTAAAAGAGGAAGAGGAGGCGAATAAGATAAAGAAGCAAAGGTAAAAGGTGCAGATGGAGAGATGACAATGGAAGAAAAGGCAGCGAGAGGAAAGTTGGCAGAGTATTTTAGGGAGTTGATAAATGTGAAGGAAGATAGGGAGGGGAAGATAGTTGCAGTGGTAAGCGCTAAGAAAATGACAGTGATGAGTGAGGAAATGGAGGAGAAATAGGGAAAATTAAAGTGAAAGCAGCTGTTAAGATGATGAGAGCAGGGAAGGCACCCTGGGTTGGATGGATGCCATGCAGGATGTCTGAAGAAAGGAGGTACAGTTATGGTGAGCTGGCTGGTGAGGTTATTCAATGTTTGTTTAAGAGAGGGTAGAGTGCCGGAGGACTGGGACAGTGCCTGTATAGTTCCGCTTTAGGAGGGAAAAGGGGACAAGTGAGAGTGTAGTAGTTTCAGAGGGATCAGCTTGTTGAGTGTAGTTGGGAAGGCTTATGGGAGGTCTTGATTGAGAGAATTAGGAGAGGAACAGAGGGAGTAATTGGTGAGGAACAGTGTGGATTTAGGACAGGTAAGAGTTGTGTAGATAAAATTTTTGTGGTAAGACAGATATGTGAGAAAACTATAGGAAAAGGTAA
>NC_134813.1:3690701-3695701 GCF_046742065.1 Oratosquilla oratoria
CAAAAGACCTGAAAAATGGAAAATATACACTAGTTATAGAAATGAATATGTACAAGTGTGCAGAGACGAGAAAAGAAAATATGAATAAGATGTCATAGAAAAATGTAAAGATCAACCAAAACTATTTTACAGATTTGTAAACAACAAACTGAAAAACAAACAAGAATTAGAGAAATTACGACAAGGAGGAGTTGAATACACAGAGGAAATAGAAATGGCAGAAATTATGAACAAGCATTTTAAATCGGTGTTTACAAGGGAGAACATACAACCTGGAGAGATCGAATGGGAAGAGAAAGTCCCCCCCTATGAAAGAAATAGAAGTAACAAAGAACGAAATAATGAAACACTCGAGTAATCTTGATGTCAGAAAATTGCATGGACCAGATGAAATAGCAAACTGGATTTTGAAAGAATGCAAGAATGAACTGGCAGACAAAATACAAAGCATTATAAACAGTTCCTTGAAAGAAGGAAAAGTTCCAGAAGATTGGAAAAGAGCAAATTTAGTACCTATATATAAAGGAGGAAATAAAGAGGATCCTACCAACTATAGACCAGTCTCTCTAACAAGTACAATAGCAAAAATCTGTGAAAGAATGATCAAAAGTAGATGGGTAAAGTATTCAGAAAAAACAACGTACTAAATCCAAGGCAGTTTGGATTCAGACAAGGACGATCATGCGTCACCAATTTAATATGTTTCTATTCAAGACTAGAGATGGATGGGCTGATTGTGCATTTCTAGACCTAAAAAAAGCTTTTGACAAAGTACCACATAAGAAGTTACTTAAGAAATTAGAAACTGAAGGAGGAATACAGGGCAAACTGCTTAAATGGATGGAAGACTTCTTGCAAGAAAGAAAAATGAGAGTAGTGATAAGAGGTGTTCCCCAAGGAACAGTTTTGGCCCCAATAATGTTTGCTATATATATTAATGATATGGATGAAGAAATTGAAAGCTATATGAGCTTCTTTGCAGATGACACAAAATTGTTAAAAAAAAAGTGAACACGGAAGAAGATTGTGAGTCACTACAGAGTGATCTCAATAAAGTATGGGAATGGAGTAGGAAGTGGGAGATAGAGATCAATACCAAAAAGTGTAGTATAATGAAATTTGGAAAAAGCAAAAAAAGAATAGAAGGATCATATAAATTGGGAGAAGAAGGAATAAAAAAAGTAGAAAATGAGAAGGACCTGGGAGTCACTATTATGAATAATATGTCACCTGAGAAACATATAAACAAGATTTTTGGAGAAACTTATAATTTAATAATAACAATCAAAGTGGCATTTACATACCTGGATGAAGAAACGGTGAAGAAAATATTAATCACTTTGATAAGACCAAGATTGGAATATGCAGCAACGATGTGGTCACCAAATACAAAAAAATGTATAACAAAACTTGAAAGAATACAAAGAGCAATTACAAAATTGGCACCAACACTCTCAAAACTATCATATGAAGAGAGACTAGCAAAAATTGAGCTACAGACACTAGAGCAAAGAAGAGAGAGAGGAGATTTGATAACTATTTACAGAATCATGAAAGGCATAGAAATTATTGATAGAGAGGATCTAATAAAATGGGATGAATGAAATACAAGAGGACACGGAAAGAAAATAAAGAAAGACAGCTATAGAAGAGATCTGAAAAAGAATAGCTTTCCTCACAGATTAATAGACATTTGGAACAAGTTAAATGAGAAAGTAGTGTGTGCAAAAACAATACATGAATTTAAAAATAGTTTAGATAAAATGAGATATGAAGACGGGACACCACGAGCATAGCTCCCCTTCCCGTAAAATACAACTAGGTAAATACACACACACTCACACACACACACACACACACACACACACACACACACACACACACACACACACACACACACACACACACACACACACACACACACACACACACACACACACACACACACACTCACACACACACACACACACACACACACACACACACACACACACACACACACACACACACACACACACACACACACACACACACACACACACACACACACATGCACACACACACACACACACACACACACACACACACACACACACACACACACACACACACACACACACACACACACATATATATATATGTATGTATATATATACATATATATGTATATGTACAGTATATATACCATGTGGCAGGGGAGAAAGTATACTGCCACCAAGTGTCCCCATTTGAGTCGCAATGGGTGATAAAATAAAAAGGATGGGGATAAGACGAGACATCCTACTCTCTGTAGCCCGAAGGTGACATAAAAAAAAAAAAAAAAAAAAAAAAAAAAAAAGCATAAGAAGATATGGGAGAAGTTTCCCAACCAAAACCCTTAGGTTTAGTTCTTTTAATGTGCGTGGATGTGGTACAGACAAGAATAAAAGGGAAAAGATAGGCAGTATGTTTGTAAGAAGATAGATAAATGTGAATATTTTTAGAGTCCTTTTGAACCATCTCATGTAGCATGGTCGCTAGCGTCTTGGCCTCGTGATTATCGACGCACGGGTCAGGGTTCGAATCCCATGGCAGAGCTTTTAAAAATGTTCAATCTGTCTTTAATATACACAACAATAGATAAATGTATTGGCTTTGAGTAAAAATTGGAAGGGAGGGGTGAGTTTGACTTTGGATGTGTAGTTAAGAGGGTTTCAGGAGTGAAGAGATGATGAGGGAGAGAAGGAGTGGCTATACTAGTAAATGAAGAGATAGGTAAGCATGTAGTGGAGTGGAAGGAGGTTTCTTCAAGGTTGATGTGGATGAAGGTGAAGCTGGGAAGGGAGATGTGGGTTTTTGTAAGTGCGTATGGGTCTGGTAGTGAGAAGAGTGTAGAGGAAAGGGAGGCTTTTTGGATGGATTTAAATGAGTGCATAAAGGGATTAAGGAGAAATGTCAATGTAGGTGTGTTGGGAGACCTTAATGCTAGGCTAGGAAATGAACCAATAGACAGAGTGATTGGGAAGTATGGAGTTCCAGGAAAAAATCGTAGTGGAGAGTTGATGGAGATGCGTCTCAAAAGAAAGTTGATGAGAGCAAATATATTGTTTAGGAAGAAAGTCAAGCATAAGTACACATGGGAGAAGGTGGTGGATGGAAGGGTGGCAGATAGAGCGTTAATGGATTATATAGTGGTGACCAGGAGTATGGTAGGAAGAGTTAAGGATGTACATGTCCTTAGGTGAGAGAGTGGGGTAATATCAAATAATTTTCTGGTGGAAGGTAAGTTGAGAGTGGAGAATAGGTGCAGAAAGAGGAAAAGGGCAGAAGGTAGGGAGGTACTTAGAGTGAACTGCTTAAATGAGAGAAAAAAGGAGAATGAGTATAAAAAGAAACTGAAAAAGGAGTGGGAGGGAGTAAAGGATAGAGTAGAACTAGGAGTGGAGGAAGAATGGGGATGGTTCAAGGAGGGAGTCATAAGGTGTGCAAAGATGGTGTGTGGAACAAGTACGACGGAAGGAAATAGAAGGAAGGGTAGTGAGTAGTGGGATGAGGAAGCAAAGAAGGGTGTGGAAGAGAAGAAGCAGGCTTTCATAAATTGGTTACAAATTAGGATGAGGGAATCGTGTGAAAGGTACAAAGTAAAGAGAAGAGAAGTAAGGCATAAGATAAAGGAGGCAAAGAGGAGAGCAAATGTGAAATGGGATAAGAGTATGACAGAAAATTTTGAAAGTAATAAAAAGATGTTTTGGAAAGAAATTAAAAGAGGAAGAGGAGGCAAATCAAGTAGAGAAGAAAAGGTAAAAGGCGGAGATGGAGAGATGATAATGGAATAAAAGGCAGTGAGAGGATGGTGGGCAGAATATTTTAGGGAGTTGCTAAATGTGAAGAAGGATAGGGAGAGAAAGGTAGTTGCAGTGGTAAGCGCTAAGAAAATGACAGTGAAGAGTGAGGAAAATGGAGGAGAAATAAGGAAAGATGAAGTAAAAGCAGCTGTTAAGATAATGAGAGCAGGGAAGGCACCTGGGTTGGATGGATGCCATGCAGAATGTCTGAGAAAAGGAGGTACAGTTGTGGTGGACTGGCTGGTGAGGTTATTTAATGTTTGTTTAAGAGAGGGTAGAGTGCCGGAGGACTGGAGCAGTGCCTGTATAGTTTCACTTTACAAGGGAAAGGGGGACAAGTGTGAATGTAGTAGTTTTAGAGGGATCAGCTTGTTGAGTGTAGTTGGGAAGGCTTATGGGAGGGTCTTGATTGAGAGGATTATGAGAGGAACAGAGGTAGTCATTGGTGATGAACAGTGTGGTTTTAGGACAGGTAGGGGTTTTGTAGATACTATTTTTGTGGTAAGACAGATATGTGAGAAAGCTATAGGAAAGGGGAAGGATGTTTTTTTGGCTTTTATGGATTTGGAAAAGGCTTATGACAGGGTAGACAGGAAGGCGCTGTGGGAGGTATTGCAGATATACGGGATAGGAGGAAAGCTGTTAAGAGCAGTCAAGAGTTTTTACGAGAGTAGTAGAGCTTGTGTTAGGATTAGAAATGGAGAGAGTGAGTGGTTCGAGGTAAAGGTGGGACTTCGTCAGGGATGTGTTATGTCGCCCTGGCTGTTCAAACTATACATGGATGAGGTGGTGCGAGAGGTAAATGCAAGGGTAGTGGGTTGGGGGTTGGAGATAGTTAAGGGAAATGGAGAAAAGTGGGAGATAAGCCAGCTGTTGTTTGCTGACGACACTGCGCTTGTAGCAGGATCAAAGGAGGGATTGAGGAAGTTAGTGACAGAGTTTGGGAAGGTGTGTGAAAGAAGGAAGCTGAAGATAAATGTGGGTAAAAGTAAGGTGATGAGATGTACAAGGGGAGAGAGAGGTAGCAGGCTGGAAGTGAGTATTAAGGGAGAGAGACTGGAGTAAGTGGATAGTTTTAGATACTTGGGTGTGAATGTGGCAGGAAAGGGAGGAGTGGGGGTGGAGGTAGAATGTAGATTGAGAGAAACGAGTAAATGCCTTGGTAGATTAAAAAGT
>NC_134813.1:3700701-3728201 GCF_046742065.1 Oratosquilla oratoria
CCACTAGGTCACGATGTAAACATTAACAAAATAACATTTCTATCCTGAAAGCAATTCATATGTAGTTGTGAGGTAAAAGTGGCGCTGATAAAAATGCCAACCTGTTCCTTTAGATAAAATTGTGTTCTATGCACAGTTCAAATATGCTGCCAGGGTACATGCTGCATCAAAGAGGTCAGAAACGATTGCACAACCGTGCACACAAGGCTGAAAGCAAATACGCACGTACAAATTCACGCACGCACGCACACACCATATCAGGAAAACCATATCAGGAAAGACTAAAAGTACTGGGTCTACCAACTTTGAAAGATCGAAAAGAAAGAGGTGACACGACGGTATTCAGGTCACTAAAAGGGATAGATTGCATTGATAGAAGATATCTGATTAAACATGGGAGGGCTTTAAGAAGTCATGGAAGTAAATTAAGAAAGACCACATATCGAAAGGATGTGAAGAAGAACAGTTTTTCTTGTAGATGTATAAATATGTGGAATAACTTAGAAGATGATATAGTCCAAGCTCAAACAATACATGAGTTCAAATCTAAATATGACAATTGGCGATCAAAGATAGAGATGAAGTTGGAACCGTACATGAATTGTCAAGACATGTTAGAAAATTAGAGAATAGGAGATGGGACCCAACAAGCGTTGCCTCTTTCCTGTATACTACAATTAGGTAAATACACACACACACACACACACACACACACACACACACACACACACACACACACACACACACACACACACACACACACACACACACACACACACACACACACACACACACACACACACACACACACATACACACACACACACACACACACACACACACACACACACACACACACACACACACACACACACACACACACACACACACACACACACACACACACACACACACACACACACACACACACACACACACACACACATTCACACACACACACACACACACACACACACACACACACACACACACACACACACACACACACACACACACACACACACACACACACACACACACACACACACACACACACACACACACACACACACACACACACACACACACACACACACACACACACACACACACACTTCAACGAATGGACGGCTTAGAAGACGTTCTGAAGAAAAGTGAAGTCTGTGGATCCCAACGCAAAGAGAAGTGCCTAGTGTTTTTGCAGGGTGGGGGAGAAATTGCTCGTGGAGTAGTGGGAACGTAGGGAAAGAGGAAAAGGGGAGGGATTACTGAGGGAAATGGAAGGAAATGAGGAGGGAGTAGACTTTGCCCAGCCAGACAAGCGGAAGGTAAACAAAAGACTTAGCGAGGATCAAATGTCTAATAAAAATGTAAAGATTAGAAGTATAGAGAGGAGCAATACAGAAGAAAGTGACGAGAATATGTTCCAGGGATTTAAAGAGGGTGGGGGGGACACAACCCCCCCCCCCCCGACTGATAAGACTAGAGGAGAGAGTTGATAAGGTGATCGAGGACTTGGAGCGTAAGTTAGGTAACGTAGACTCCATTTTCCAAAGAATTGAAAGGTTGGAACAACTAGAGAAGGCTAACAGAAACTTAACTGAAGAAATAGAGGACCTAAAAAGACAGTTAGGAAATGTAAAGGAGGAGAATGAGAAATTGAAGAAGAATAGTAATGAAAACAGAGAGAAAATAGCTACAGAAGCTAAAAATTGGAGAATAACTCAAGAAGGGAATAAGGTTTCATTCACTGACATAGTCAAACAGCAATTGAAAGAACATAATGAAGACTCAGTTATTAAAGTGATGAGACAGAAGGAGAATATAGTAAGAGAATTAGCTGACAAAAAGAAATGTATAATTATATTAGGAATGGAAGAGAAACATAACCCAGATAGAACCGCAAGAATCAAGGAGGAAAATGAAAGAGTAAGCAGTTTATTAAAATTAGTCCAGGAAGATGAACCAGAAATTATAAAGGAAATTGAGGAAAAATTCAGACTCGGAAAATATAGTACAGATAAGACCAGACCAATTAAGATTAAATTCAGGTCACAAACAACAGCAGAGAAAATTCTATCCAAGACAGGGAAACTAGCAACAAATGATCAATATAAAAAGGTATGGATAAAAAGAGAAATGAATAAGGAGGAAAGAGAGGCAGAAAAGCAGAAAAGAATTTAAGCTAAGGCAAAAAACGAGGAAAGAACGGAGTCAGAGAAAGAGAGATTCTATTGGAGAGTAGTGAACATGAAAATAAAGCAGTTCGACATACTAAAGAAAAACATAAGGGAAACAGAGAATACAATGGAAGTGGCAGAAAACTAAGAGTGTCTTACACAAATATAGATGGATTGATAACAGGATTGAATGAACTGAATGATTATTTGAAAGAAAAAGAACCGGACATAATGGGAATTGTAGAAACAAAATTAAAAGGCCCACTACCACCCAACAGTGTAGGACATGATACATACAATTATTGGATTAGAAACAGAGAGAAAAAACAAGGGGGTGGAGTTATGTTCCTGACTAAGAAGGATATAAACGTGAAAGGTGTCATATATGGAAAGAATACAGTAGAGATGATTATGATAGAAGTGGAAGACCGAGATAAGAAGAGCAGAAAATTTGTGATCAATTATGTGCCTCCGAAAACAGCCTCATGGGAGGAGAGTGAACATAAAAGTATGTTAGAGGACACAAAGATAGCATTAACTAAAATAATGGAAGACGGAGGAAGAATAGTTATGATGGGCGACTTTAATTGCAAAGAAATCTGCTGGGAAGAAATGACAGTAAAGAGTGGTGATGACTCATGGGGAAATGCTCTACTTGAGATGATTACTGACCATCCAATGACACAATGGATACAAGAGAACACTAGGTATAGAAATGAAGAAGAACCATCGAGGCTAGACTTAATAATTACATCTGAACCTAGAATAGTGGACAAGATTGAATATAAAACACCAATAGGTAAAAGTGACCACATATTGATTGAACTGGAACTTAATGAAGAAAAATATATGAAAAGAAATGAACAATATAGAAAAGGAAGAATGATGTATGAAAAAACAAACTTTGATAAAATAAGAGAATTCTTCCAACAAGAAAACTGGGAAGAAATATACAAAGAAGAAACAACAGTGGAAGAGAAATGGAATATTTTGACAAAAATTTACAAAAAAGGAGTGGAAAAGTATGTCCCAAGACAAAAACAAGAAAAAGAATATGTAAAATGCTGGTACAACAAAAGTTGTAGGGAGTTAAAGGACAAAAGAGACAAAGCCTGGAACAGATGGAAAAAAGACAGAAGACCTGAAAAATGGAAAATATATACTGGTTATAGAAATGAATATGTACAAAAGTGCAGAGAGGAAAAAAGAAAATATGAAAAAGATGTTACAGAAAAGTGTAAAGATCAACCAAAACTATTCTACAGATTTGTAAACAATAAACTGAAAAACAAACAAGACTTAGAGAAATTAAGACAAGGAGGAGTTGAATACACTGAGGAAATGGAAATGGCAGAAATTATGAACAAACATTTTAAATCAGTGTTTACAAGGGAAAATATACAACCTGAAGAGATTGAGTGGAAGGAAAAAGTCCCCCCTATGGAAGAAATAGAAGTAACAAAGAATGAAATATTGACACACTTGGGTAATTTTGATGTCAGAAAATCGCATGGGCCAGATGAAATAGCAAACTGGATTCTGAAAGAATGCAGGAATGAACTGGCAGACAAAATACATAGCATAATAAGCAGTTCTTTAAAAGAAGGAAAAGTTCCAGAAGATTGGAAAAAAGCAAATATAGTACCTATATATAAAGGAGGAAATAAAGAAGAACCTACCAACTATAGACCAGTCTCTCTAACAAGTACAATAGCAAAAATATGTGAAAGAATTATCAAAAGTAGATGGGTAAAATACTTGGAAAAAAACAACGTACTAAATCCAAGGCAATTTGGATTCAGACAAGGACGATCATGCGTCACCAATTTAATATGTTTCTATTCAAGGCTAATAGATATAATACAAGAAAGAGATGGATGGGCTGATTGTGCATTTCTAGACCTAAAAAAAGCTTTTGACAAAGTACCACATAAGAAGTTGCTTAAGAAATTAGAATATGAAGGAGGAATACAAGGTAAATTGCTAAATTGGATGGAAGACTTTTTGCAAGAAAGAAAAATGAGAGTAGTGATAAGAGATCAGCACTCAAAATGGAATGAAGTAATAAGCGGTGTCCCGCAGGGAACAGTTCTGGCCCCAATAATGTTTGCTATATATATTAATGATATGGATGAAGGAATTGAAAGCTATATGAGCTTCTTTGCAGATGATGCAAAATTACTGAAAAGAGTGAAAACTGAAGAAGATTGTGAATCACTACAGAGAGATCTAAATAAAGTACAAGAATGGAGTAGGAAGTGGGAGATGGAGTTCAATACAAAAAAGTGTAGTATAATGGAATTTGGAAAAAGCAAAAACAGAATAACAGGATCATATAATTCGGGAGAAGAAGGAATAAAAAAAGTAGAAAATGAGAAGGACCTGGGAGTCATTGTTATGAATAATATGTCACCTGAGAAACATATAAATAAGATTTTTGGAGAAACTTATAATTTAATAAGAACAATCAAAGTGGCATTTACATACCTGGATGAAGAAATGGTGAGGAAAATCCTAATCACCCTGATAAGACCAAGATTGGAATATGCAGCAACGATATGGTCACCAAGTACAAAAAAATGTATAAAAAAACTTGAAAGAATACAAAGAGCAATTACAAAACTGGCACCAACACTCTCAAAACTATCATATGAAGAGAGACTACAAAAACTTAAACTACAGACACTAGAGCAAAGAAGAGAGAGAGGAGATTTGATAGCTATTTACAGAATCATGAAAGGCATAGAAATTACTGATAGAGAGAATCTGATAAAATGGGATGACAGAAATACAAGAGGACACGGAAAGAAAATAAAAAAAGACAGCTATAGAAGAGATTTTAAAAAGAACAGCTTTCCTCACAGAGCAATAGACAGTTGGAACAAGTTAGATGAGAAAGTGGTGTGTGCAAAAACAATACATGAATTTAAAAATAGTTTAGATAAAATGAGATATGAAGACGGGACCCCACGAGCATAGCTCCCCTTCCCGTAAAATACAACTAGGTAAATACAACTAGGTAAATACACACACACACGCACGCACAGACAAGGAAGATCATGTGCCACATAATTAATCTGTTTACTCAAGACTAATAGATATAATACAAGAAAGGGATGGATGATTGTGCTTTCCTAGACTTACAAAAAGCCTTCGACAAAGTACCACACAAAAATGATTAAGAAATGGAAAACATAGGAGGGATACAAGGTAAATTACTAAACTGGATGGAGGATTTCTTGCATGGCAGAAAAATGAGAGTAGTGCTCAAAGAAAAGAGTTCAGCTTGGAAGGAGGTAATGTTCGCTATCTATGTGAATGACATGGATGAAGATGTGGATTGGTACATGAGCTCTTTTGCAGATGATGCTAAATTGCTCAGGAAAGTGAATACTGGAACGGATTGTGAATCACTACAGAGAGACCTAAACCAAGTTTGAAAATGGGCCAAAAGTGGGAAGTAGACTTCAACATAAAGAAATGTAGCATAATAGAGTTTGGAAAAAGTAATAAAGGAATACCAGGACAATATAAAATTGGAACAAAGGAAGTAAAGAAAGTGGGATCTGAAAAAGACCTGGGAGTAATTATCTCAAATGACATGTCCCCTGATAAACAGATAAACAAAATTGTCGGAGAATCTTACAACTTGCTAAGATCAATAAAGGTGGCTTTTACCTATTTAGACGAAGAAATGGTTAAAAAAAATACTAGTCACACTAATAAGGCCTAGACTAGAGTATGCTGCGACACTATGGTCACCCAGTACCAAAAAGAATATAAAGAAAATTGAACGAATCCAGAGAGCAGCCACGAAAATGGCCCCAACACTTTCAAACCTGTCATATGAGGAGAGACTGGCTAAATTGAAATTACCGACTTTGGAACAAAGAAGAGAAAGAGGTGACCTGCTGACCATTTACAGAATCATGAAAGGCACAGAAGTCCTTGATAGAGAGGACTTACTAAATTGGGATAAGAGAAATACAAGGGGACATGATAAGAAACTCAAAAAGGATAGTTATAGAAGAGACCTTAAAAAAACAGTTTTCCATAGAGTGGTGGATATCTGGAACAAACTGGATAAAACAATAGTGTGTGCAAAAACTATACACGAATTTAAGAGCAAACTAGACACTGCGAGATACAAAGACGGAACACCACGAACGTAGCTCCCCTGGCTGTAAGATACAACTAGGTAAATACACACAAGCTTGAATTTCGTTGTACAGCGACATCTGTCTTTTGTTAGCACCTGTTCGCTGGCGTACAGCAAGACATCTGGCGGATAGATATGTACCTTAGAAATGTGCTTATGGAACATCAAAATCCCTTGGAAAAAAGGTTCGTCTGTTAGTGTTCTTGTATAATTAAAGAAAATAATCTTGAATTTCTCTGTGTATAAATACTGTCTCTTGATTACTACTTTTCGCGGGCGTACAGGTGAATAATCTTGCGGAGGCCAATAGCCTAATTGTTTTGAATTCCGTGACCGGTTTCAAACATTCACAGGGCTTGCCTTCATAACAAAAACAAAATCAGTCGTTCGCCTTCTTAGTTTTGAATTGGTATGTGCCGAGTGTGGGTGTTTAATCTTGAAAAATCGTGATTTCTTTTTCTTGTGTGTGAAAACTGATGCTCCTAGTGCTTTGAAAAGGGCTATGATGTCCTTCCAATAGTTATTTTGTGCCAATCGTGTGATGACAGCGATTATTTTCGTGTTAAAGTGTTTTGTTCAGCCAGTGATGGAAATGGCTTGGGGGTCGGAGAGAGACTGGGGTACGACGTAAGACCCGCTTTCCAAATTATTGAATTTGTTTCTTGTATTTAAATTCTGTTTTAATGGAGACATAAATTATCATAATTTTTTGAGCACATGTCGTGGGTGCAGCCTCCAGGCGTATACCACCTGGTTCCCAAAAGCCATATCTTTCATCACTGTTTTTATAAATAAATCCCCAAGATCAAGATTCTCCTGCACTCGCCAGAGTTACAAATCCCTTCACATTACACCTACGAAAAGTTTATAAGGTCTTTCCTAGGTTGTTTGCTGTGAACGAGCTAGGTAGCCCACGGTGAACTGAAGTTGATTTAAGGTTAGAACGCAACAGATGTATAAGCTCTGCGATCCCAGGTAAATTTTTAGAATTGCACACCTACGTGATATAACAATAGAAAATTAAACATTAATTTTGTAAATTATAATACATCAACATGATATACGGTTTTCTCGGTGGAAAACCAATAACAGAAAAAGTTGCTAAAAGCGATCCACTAACGAACGGAGCGGCGACGACTGCTTGAGACGCCATTTTTGTTTTTGATGGATGCGGAGGTCAAAGAAATTAAAGTATGATAAATTCGTCTAACTTAACCTAAATTGCATTTAGTAGTGCGGTACCTGTAATTCTGGAGATCATCAGAGTCGTCAGGAATGTTGACGGCCGGTTTTGGCATCCGATTGGACTGCGGTATGTAGAGGAGTTTCATAGCTTAAAGAAAAGCATGAAGCTCAGCTCCGAAACAATGTTTCAAAAACATGTATCATGGTGACGTCATTTGGAGTGGGAGAACAACCGGTACACAATGTCAACGCCATCGTCAAACTGATATTGACGGGATTGGATAGACAACATAGCGTTTTGAACCTGTCGCTGCAGCTCCGCTCGGTAGTGTATTTGCTTTTAATAAGGTTTTTTGTTATTGGTTTCCGGCCCAAAAAAAGAAAGAAAGAAAAAAAAAACATATATTACGTTGATGTATTAAATTTTTACAAAATCAATATATAATTTTCTATTGCTATATCGCGTTGGTGTGCACTTTTAAAAAATACCCGATCCCGGCTTGGGTCTTGCAGATAGTCTTGGTAGCGGGGCCCGCTGAGAGGTTAGGTCATGTAGCCCAGTCAATGACGTAGTCGGCCAACCAAAATCCTTTAATTTTCAACTGTACCCACCAATTTCTTTGATATAGATATTGGGTCCATTGTAGCCCCCCCTACTGATAAATTGTAGAATCTTCACCCCAACCAAACTTATCAAATGTAGACTTTCCACCCCAGCATAGGTTAGGGTAGGATTGGTTAGGGTAGGGTAGGGTAGGTTAGGTTATGTATCACGAGCCCTAATCAACTGTACAGGAGAAGTTTAGGTTAGGTTAGGTTAGGTCAGGTCAGGTCAGGTCAGGTTATGTTATGTCATGTTATGTATCACAAGCCATAATAAACTGTAGAATGTCCACCCCAAGTGCGTGTGCGTGCGTGTGCGTGCGTGCGTGTGTGTGTGTGTGTGTGTGTGTGTGTGTCTACAATTGATCCTAGATATTTGTTTATCTATTAATTTATCATATTTATCTATTTTGTTTTGTTATTAGAGAGCAGAACTGGTGTCATATATTTCCAGTGCATTCAAGGAAGTACGTATAAACCAATAATTTTATAATAATAATTAAAAAAGAACGTACCAGGAGCAAATCAATTAACCCTGTAATTTATGGAATGTAAGGAAGGGGTTAATCGAGAAAGGTTATCATTGTCCACTACCGGACGAGGGAGTGGGGTGCCGCCATATGGGATGAATGAAATAACCTGGCAGCAGCGGCAATATTGGAGATACATACACATATTCACATAGTGCTACATATACAATACATTATATAATATTGTAATCACAATACTTCCGACTACTACATAGCTCGGCCACCATCTCTGGGTGCCCTCACCGAGGAAACAACATTCGTGGCAGGGAGCAGACAAACACGATGGCACGTAGATTACGGCAATAGGCAAAGGACATTCATATACAATAAACACAACCACATACTGGCGCCAGTAGATAAAAGAATATAACATAAATTGCCGGACCTCCGGAACATGATACAAATATACATATGAAATATACCATAAGACATAGTACATTTTTGGAAAGTATATGATAACCATACATTTGGCTGACAAGCACAAAATAGCTGTTGCAAAACATAGGTCACATCCCCCTCGGTTATGCCATGCATAATCGAGGCTACACGTAGTTATTTACATAATTTACACTCTTAATAGATAGTAGTTATAATGACAAAAGCGTCACAGCAACACACATGTACACAATAGTCTTACTCGACCATCAAGGCAATGTACCTTTTGAACGTTGATGATACGAGTGACACAGTGGGAACATTGGGCCTTGGGGGAGGTTGGGTAAATGCAGGTATGGGCATCTGTGTCTTCTTAAGCCTATCAAAATGCAGAACCTCGCTATGTCCCTGAGATTGGACAAAAACCATGAATCTATTGAGATGAAACCTCTGCGTCACCAGAAAATGACAAGTAAATTTGTTGTTTAGCTTAGACTGGTGCTCAGGTATGATTAATTATCACCCGACTTACTATGTGGTTCCTGTATCATGTTTGATCTAGAATCTTGAAGATTCCTTTTGACAGAATCATAAATTGTATGCAACGTATGACATTGAAGTTGACTGTAATCTTCAGAATTGTAGAGAGGACGAATAGGACTACCCAAAAGATCATACGGAAGCCTCTTCTCAAAACTATAAATGACATAATGAAGTGTCTTTCCCTTTGCTACATTGATAGTGCTATTAATGCATAAGGTAGCCAGTCTTCCCAAGTTTTCTGCAGACCACTAACAACGTGCCTTAGAATGTCAAGTATTTTCTTACTAGTCCACTACACCAGGCCGTTAGAGGAGGGATGATAAGCAGTTACAAAATTTTGGGTGATGTTGTATTGTTTGCAAATGTTGGCTATGACCTCATTCTTAAACCCTGTCCCATTGTCGCTAAACAACACTGAAGGATTAGTGTAAGGACAGAAAACATGGGAAACTAGAGCATGAACAACAACTGGAGCAGATTTATTATGCAAGGGAGCCAATATCCCAAAACGGCTAAAGTGTTCAACACATACAAGAACGTACACTGAGCCTTGAATGCTACGGGGCAATTGCAAGAGATTAATGGTGACAGTGTCGAAGGGGCGAAGAGTAGGGTACTCTAGGATAGGAGCAGTGTGAGTAGAACTTGTTCTGAGCACAAGACTTGCACTGGCCAATAATATTTCTTGCGAGCTATAGCCATAGTTTTGTCACGACTTGGGTGATCAGCTTGAAGGGAATTATGAACAAAACAACATGGACCAGGGACTCAGGTATCACTAACTGTGCCGCATCTTGTTCAAACACTTTCACGTTACGAGTAAGAACACTGTCTTGCAAGGAGAATTGAGACAGAGGTACAGGCAATTTTGACAAGGTAGCATCATCGCTAGATTCTAAGGCATAAATGACAGCAGACCAACCACATGCAACTACAGGCCAATCAGTTTGACATCGGTTATAGGAAAAATGCTTGAATCAATAATAGTAAATAGACTCAGAAAACACACCGAAGGGCATAATTTAATTCGTGTTTCACAGCTTGGTTTCTCCAAGGGTAAGTCATGTGTGACTAATCTTCTATCCTTTTACACTAAAGTATATAAGGCGTCAGATAACAATGAGAATCACGATGTTATTTACCTTGACTTTAGCAAAGCGTTCGACAAGGTGCCTCACCAGAGACTACTAAATAAAATCAAAGCCCATGGCATAGGAGGAAAAGGGTTAGAATGGATTAGAGCTTCGATTAGTAACAGAAAACAGCGGGTCACCATAAATGGAATAAAATCTAGGTGGGGCAATGTTACTAGTGGGGTCCCCCAGGGCTCGGTTTTGGGTCCCTTGTTGTTCATTATGTACATAAGTGACTTAGACGATGGGATAAATAGTGATGTTAGTAAGTTTGCGGACGACACTAAAATAGGACGCCTAATTAGGTCAGGAGAAGACGCAGAGATTCTGCAGGATGATCTTAATAAATTATTAAACATGGTCGGAGAAATGGCAAATGAACTTCAATATCTCTAAGTGTATCGTGTTAAACGTAGGGGTACACAACCCCGAAAATAGATACATATCAGATAACACGTTTTTAGAAAAATCTGAGTGCGAGAGGGACTTGGGAGTTCTGGTGAGTCCGAACCTTAAAACCAAGAAGCAGTGCATTAGCACCAGAAATAAAGCTAACAGCGCATTAGGCTTCATTGCTAGGACGGTAACGAATAGAAGTGCAGAGGTAATTATTAAACTCTATCTAGCAATAGTTAGACCCATCCTTGACTATGCGGTACAGTTTTGGTCTCCGTCCTACAGAATGGACATAAATTTACTAGAATCAGTACAGAGAAGAATGACCAAAATGATACATGGACTCGGAAATTTGCCTTACGAAGAGAGGCTTAGGCACCTAAACTTACACTCTCTGGAAAGACGCATAATTTAATTCGGACTGTATGGACTACAGTTTACCACCGTTTCTTTCCTTCAGGACAATCTCTCTCTTATGATCTAATAGAAGTGTTCAGGTGGATCAAAGGCTATAACAAGGGAGATGCAAACAAGGTCATCATAATAAAACAACAGGGCAGGACTCGCAGTAATGGGTATAAACTGGACAAATTTAGATTTAAGAAGGAAATAGGCAAGAATTGGTTTACTAATAGGGTGGTCGATGAATGGAATAAACTTAGTAGCCATGTAGTAAGTGCTGAAGCTATCAGTTGTTTTAAAAAACGATTAGACAACTTTATAGCTGGGGACGACAGATGGTGATGGATACGGAGCTGCCTAGTGTAGGCCTTATGGTCTCTTGCAGTCTCCTTTATTCTTATGTTCTTATGTTCAGGGGTGGAAAGGGAGTTGAGAGATAGGGTTGATGAAAGAGCATTAGGATGGTTTGGACACATGGAAAGAATGAGTGAAGAATGAATAGTAAAAGAAGTGCGGAAGGACAGAGGTGGAAGGAGTGAACGGGGCGATCTTGGATGAGATGGATGGATGGGGTAAAAGGGGCAGTGGGAAAGAGGGGAATGTCTGTTGAGGAAGGACGGGAGAGGACAGAAGATAGGGGTGAATGGAGAAGGGTTGTGTATGGATGATGCTGTTATGCATGAGGGGGAGTGGGTGGGGGATGGGGGATGAGGGAGTATGTATGAGAAATAAGTTGACGCAGCCCGAAGGGACATGAGGGGACGGAGAGGAGGGGGTCGCCGAATTAATGAAGCGGCCTTGCTGTGGATGTGCTGTGTCTTACGACACTGCTTCTGACCCAGGGCAGTGGACAAGATGCAGGGATGACCCAACAATCAGGAGATGCCAAGATAAGAGGGAGGGAAGAGGGTATAGGGGAGTGGAGCATGTAGGGGATGGAATGGGTGAGAGTGGTTTCTATGCCTTTGTTTTTTGGCTACCTCCCGTGTAAGGGGGAAAAAGCCTTTGGTATATGTATGTATGTATGTATGTATATATGTATGTATGTATGTATGTATGCATGAATATATGTATGTATGCATGTATGTATGCATATATATATATGTATGTATGTATGTATGTACGTATGTATGTATGCATGTATGTACCTATTTATTTTTACTCTGGAATACTTTACCTACCTGATCGTACTGTTGCAACCACCCGAGCCTGACCCGTTGCTGTAAATCGGACTATATGGACTATAGTTTACCACCGTTTCTTTCCTTCAGGACAATCTCTCTCCACCATGGTGTATATTGACAGTTATGCAAACATTCTTTCGTTGTTCTTCATTATAACTAATTTCCATTCTCAGTCATTTTAATTGTAAACATATATATATATATATATATATATATATATATATATATATATATGTATATAATTTTATATATATATATTATATATATATATATGTGTGTGTGTGTGTGTGTGTGTGTGTGTGTGTGTGTGTGTGTGTGTGTGTGTGTGTGTGTAATAAAACCACTTGGAAAATAAAATGAAAGGTGACCGAACGTTTTCGTCTATTTAAGACATTTTCAAAGGTACAGAGTAAGGTAGCACTGTATATATAATGTCAGTGCTACCTTACTCTATACCTTTGAAAATGTCTTAAATAGACGAAATCGTTCGGTCACCTTTCATTTTATTTTGCAAAAGGTTTTATTACACATTTTGTGAATAATATGTTTTTGTGATTTATTCGCATACATACATATATATATACATATATATATATATATATATATATACATATATATATTTATATACATATATATATACGTACATATATATATACATACATATAAATATATACATATATATATATATTCAACCACATATCACTTATAATTCCATACCATCGCAAACGAGACTGAGAGCCGCTCGAAGGAGAGATCCGTTGGGAATTGAAACGTGGACGAGCCGAGGATTCGAGCCCAGCTAACCCGTAACAAAGTTACATCGACGTAAACCAATACGCTATCAATGTAACTTTGTTACGGGTTAGCTGGGTTCGAATCCTCGGCTCGTCCACGTTTCAATTTCCAACGGATGCCTCCTTCGAGCGACTCTCAGTCTCGTTTGCGATGGTATGGAATTAAAAGTGATATGTGGTTGAAAAAGATATTAATTGATCACTGGGAACCATTCAGTGTGTGTATATATATATATATATATATATATATATATATATATATATATATATATATATATATACGCTCGACTTAAAATCTAGTTGCAACTCATTTCCTTGTTTATTATCACCGGCCTATATCACCCCCCCCCCCCAAACCTCCAAACCTCCAGTGATCACCCTCCCAGCATCGACCTGGCTACACTGGCCTCCCTTTCATCCCAAACATTCGTGTCATTCGTCAAATCCCCCCTCAGCATTTCCGAAGCTTGGAGATTCAGTGGGCCCAGTCACCTTTGAAGGCGATATCACACTAGGCTATTTTCCTGCGATTGTTGGGGCAGATTTGTAGCCCGCAGCTTTAGGGAAGGAATCTGATATACTGGAGGAAAATTTTCTTCCGGAATATCAAATGACATTTTATGGATTTTTGTTGATAAAAAAAATCTTAGAGATTTTACGGCGGAAAAGTTCTAGAGGTGGGCGGTGTCGCCGATGAATCGGAGGCTCGAGTTAAAATAGCTTAGTGTGATAACCCCTACAGGGAACGAAAACGGAACCAGAGTCCACGATCACAGACCATTCCTACAACTGGCCAATGAGTTTGTGAGTGATTCTAACTTTTTGGTGATATTTTCTGCTACGTATAGCTGAAATTAGATGGTAATCGTCAATTCTTGTTTGATATCTAGTTGCATAAACTATATTTATGATGTCCTCACCTAGTGGTGCTAGATTTCGTTCTATAGTCATTCTATCGTTCCACGCATGTATGGGCGATCTCCATTGACTAAATAAAATCGTTTGGTGGTAGCCAGAATGAATACATAAGAAGAAACACACACACACACACACACACACACACACACACACACACACACACACACACACACACACACACACACACACACACACACACCCTATCGTTTTCGCTCACACTGGTGACGTAATTGGTAGCGTGCTGGTCTCGCATTCGCTTAATTGTGGGTTCGAATCCCACACTTCACTCCGATTTCCAGCAGTGACTGTTAATTACCTGCCTCAACAGTCCCCAAAAAGCAAAGGTAACGGCTTCGGCCGCAGGTACTCAGCGCCTCCTGGCGTAAGCTCCTCACAGGCATTTACAAATGTCGGGGAATGGAATTGGATGCTTTGGTTTCCTTCATAGTAATTCATTTCACTTTTACATCGCTTTGATTTAAACTTTGACTTCGAAATCATATACTCTTGATTTCTCTTTCTATGGGGCCAGACCCTATAAGGAATGTTATCTTACCTAATTTTTTTTAATTTATTTGTTTATGTATCTATTATTTTGACATTTTCCAATCTTTGGGGATATGTAAGTAATAAAATAAAATAAAACAAGATAAAAATAAATAAAATTTAATTCAATTAAATAAAGTAAGATAAAATGAAAGAAGATAATGAGAAAAATCCCGTGGTCAAGAGCATCAATGTTCTCTGTGAATCTCAACCCACTGCTTCAAACAAACGCGGTTACGACGACGTTCCATCGGTAGGTCGAGGAGAAGAGAGAAGAGGAGAGTTAGAGAGGACATTAGAGGACAGGAGAGGAGAAGAGAAGAGAAGAGAAGAGAAGAGATGAGATGAAAGGAGATGAAAAGAAAATAAGAAAAGAGAGGAGAGGATAGGAGAACAGAAGAAAAGAAAAGAAAAGAGAGGAGAGGAGAGGAGTGGGGAGGAGAGGAGAGGACAGGAAAGAGGATAATCGATAACGTATGAATGTTTCATTCCCCGTAAAATGGTTGACGGGCTGGAAAGCGTTCACTTTTCCGTTCGGATTACAATGTCGCCGTCTATTTGGGGCTGCGACGCGCGCAGTCGGTCAGTGGCGGGCGAAACGGGAGGAGTAAAGGAAGGCGAGGGAGGTATCCAAAAAAGGATGCGGGGCGGGAAAGGTTGACTTTACATTTCGCTAAATTAGGCTATGGTAAAGTGTTCCCTCCCCCCCCTCAAAAAAAAAATCATATTTCTTCCCGCCAAATTTTGTTACGCTAAATTAAACTTTGGCAAAGTGTATTTCGCCCAACTCAGGTATTTCTTCAAGTTCTTCTACGACTGTTCGATTTGGAAATTTGGCGACATGCGAATTTGGCATAAACACATTCTCCGTCCAATATCTCGATTATCTTGCATTTTACCACCAAGTATATATATGCCTTTCGTCTGTATTTCATAAATTCCTATTTACAACCGCTCTCTTGAAAATATATTACATTTTTGGTAAAATAAACTAACAAAAATAAATATTGCTGGAAAAAGAAAATCTGGCAACTGAGAGTTTGGATGATTCTTTGTGAGATTCTACACTGTCCTTGTTGTGATCACTCTGACCGTATCCCACCCGTCAAATAGATTTAATTTGTCTGGTATTTGCCAGAATAGACTATGTAAAGTATGTCAATATAGTGTGTTGGTAGAAACTCGGCAATTGCAATTATTATTTCGAGCTATGTGTTCTTGTAATTATCAGCACTTCATGTATATTGATTCTTTGCCAAATAAAATTATTATTATTATTATTATTATTATTATTATTATTATTATTATTATTATTATTATTATTATTATTATTATTATTATTATTATTATTATTATCAATATTATCATCATCATCATCATCATCATCATCATCATCATCATCATCATCATCATCATCATCATCATCATCATCATCATCATCATCATCATCAACAACAACAACAACCCTCCGTGTTCACAAAATCCTCTTTCATTTTTACACTCCCCTCCTAAAACCCATCCACATCTGAATTTTTAAGATTTCTCTCGCTTTTTTTTCTTCAAAACTCCTTGAAAGTCAATTTTACCTGGCCGCAAGCACATTCCTCGTCCTTTCCTGATGAAAATACATCGCAAGAGTAAACTCACAACAATCTTCTCGAAGCTTAACCACATACCTCCCTCGAATGCGTGACGCCCTTGATTTCCCGCCAATTCGCGCGAAAACCGTTACGAAGGAAAACCGTTACAATCAACCGACACCATCTTTGCATCTTTGAATTGTTCTTCTGCCACCGGCACCTTAACAATTCCTTCCCACACCTTGCCCATATTTAATTCGACACTCCCATGGCTCCCTTGTGTATTTTCTTAATAACTCCATGAAGTTAATTTATTTTCTAATTTTCCAAAATTTCAGTAATTTTCTTACACACATTTTTGATTCGATGAGTGACGTCACAAAAAAAAAAAAAAAAAAGGATATTCGTGCGTGCGTACACACGGACCCCCCTCCCCAAGACTTTTTTCTTCTATGGAACACAAGTCTATTTTGGTGGTTTCACGAAGGGAAGAAAAAGAGCACTTTTATTCCATATATTTCCAAACTATTCTACCCTTCTCTCAGCTCCTCGGCAGAGCTGGGCGCATTACCGCCGGACAGGTAGTGCGTTAGTAACGCAAGAATGCATTAACGCTAGCTCTGGTTATCTTATTTTTTAGAATAGGGGAATATTAATGTTGCAGTTTAGGTATTGTTTTATTGAGAATATTCGTAACAAGTAAATACTTCTCCATTTTTTTCCCATCAAAATCAGTCTAAAGGAAATTAAAATCGGTAACGCATTGACTGTAATGCACCCCAGATTTTTCAGTAACCCATTGACGGTAATGCACTACTTGTCCGGCGGTAACGCGCCCAGCTCTGCTCCTCAGCACACTAAAGACTGTATACACTTCGTTCTGGGTAAGGACTGACGATTTAATTAATTCCGATGTGACGTAACAGTAAAATGGTATATTTGATAAGATGAAGTTAAATCCATGAGATTCACATGCCATTTCTAATCTAATTTTATTTGTTTTCTTAATCACCGAAAGATATTTGTCGGTATGTTTTTCCATTGTAACTTGTTATAATTCATTTTACGATTGTGAAGTAATCTTCACACAACTCATGCTTTAATACAATATGACCAGCGCTTCTCTTCTTTGAGACATATAAAAGTTAAAAAGTGATTTTTTTTTAGTAAAGGTCAGTCTCCAGTCATTAAAAAAATCTGCGTTACTCTGGTCCGTAGTGGAGCGAACATCCACCACAGACACCTTCAACAGTAGCCAATTTTCTTCAGGTAATCCAGCTGTATTACATTATCTATACAATACCTACATAAGAACATAAGAACATAAGAAATAAAGGAGACTGCAAAAGACCATAAGGCCTACACTAGGCAGCTCCGTATCCATCACCACCTGTCATCCCCATCCATAAAGTTGTCTAATCGTTTTTTAAAACAACTGATAGTTTCAGCGCTTACTACATGGTTACTAAGTTTATTCCATTCATCGACCACCCTATTAGTAAACCAATTCTTGCCTATTTCCTTCTTAAATCTAAATTTGTCCAGTTTATACCCATTACTGCGAGTCCTGCCCTGTTGTTTTATTATGATGACCTTGTTTGCATCACCCTTGTTACAGCCTTTGATCCACTTGAACACTTCTATTAGATCACCCCGCACTCTGCGTCTTTCCAGAGAGTGTAAGTTTAGGTGCCTAAGCCTTTCTTCGTAAGGCAAATTTCCGAGTCCTTGTATCATTTTGGTCATTCTTCTCTGTACTGATTCTAGTGAATTTACGTCCATTCTGTAGGACGGAGACCAAAACTGTACCGCATAGTCAAGGATGGGTCTAACTATCGCTAGATAGAGTTTAATAATTACCTCTGGACTTCTATTCGTTACCGTCCTAGCAATGAAGCCTAATGCACTGTTAGCTTTATTTCTGGCGCTAATACACTGCTTCCTGGTTTTAAGGTCCGGACTCACCAGAACTCCCAAGTCCCTCTCGCACTCAGATTTTTCTAAAAACGTGTTATCTAAGTTGTATCTATTTTCGGGGTTGTGTAGCCCTACGTTTAACACGCTACACTTAGAGATATTGAAGTTCATTTGCCATTTCACCGACCATGTTAACAGCTTATTAAGATCATCCTGCAGAATCTCTGCGTCTTCTCCTGACCTAATTAGGCGTCCTATTTTAGTGTCGTCCGCAAACTTACTAACATCGCTATTTAACCCTTCGTCTAAGTCGTTTATATACATAATGAACAACAAGGGACCCAAAACGTAGCCCTGGGGGACCCCACTAGTAACATTGCCCCACCTAGATTTTATTCCATTTATGGTGACCCGCTGTTTTCTGTTACTAATCGAAGCTCTAATCCATTCTAACACTTTTCCTCCTATGCCATGGGCTTTGATTTTATTTAGTAGTCTCTGGTGTGGCACTTTGTCGAACGCTTTGCTAAAGTCAAGGTAAATAACATCGTAATTTTCATTGTTGTCTGACGCCTTATATACCTTAGTGTAAAAGGATAGAAGATTAGTCACACATGACTTACCCTTGGAGAAACCATGCTGTGAAACACGAATTAAATTATGCCCTTCAATGTGTTTTCTGAGTCTATTTACTATTATTGATTCAAGCATTTTTCCTTTAACCGATGTCAAACTGATTGGCCTGTAGTTGCATATAGACGATCTATCTCCCTTCTTAAAAACAGGAACAACGTTTGCCTGCCTCCAAGCAGTTGGAACAGAACCAGTGTCTACCGATTTATTGAATATTTCAGTTAACTGGTCGCAGATTTCAAATTTACACTCTTTAAGCATTCTTGGAAAAATTTCGTCTAGACCCGGAGATTTTGTAGCTTTAAGTCTGTCAATCTGCTTGACTACTTTTTCTTTACTAATGCTGATATTAGTTAGACTACTTTCTTCATCCCCTCTGAAAATCGGATCGCAGTCAGGTACTTTATCTAACCTCTCATTAGTAAACACCGATAGAAAATAATTGTTAAACTCCTCACTCATTTTTTCTTCCGATTCAATCATGACATTTTCATCGTTTTTAATTGGTCCTATGCTTTCTTTATTTTTTGTTCTATAGAGGTGAAAGAAACCCTTTGGGTTGGATTTTGCTTGACTGGCAACCTTGATTTCATAATTACGTTTCGCTGAACGTGTATTCCTTTTAACCAGCTTTGCCATTTCGTTATATCTTGATCTAAGGTGTGATTCCCCGTTTTTCATTTTTACGTAAAGTCCTCTTTTCATTCCGATCTCATGTTTCAATCTGTCCGTCATCCATTTGGGAGTATTACTACTTTTCCGTATTGACTTCAGGGGGATAAATGTATTTTGTGCATTAATAATTAGATCAGTTAGATTGTTATACATTTCATTTAAATTACTGACCTGACTGTTGGGCCCTCGCCCCCAATTGACCTGACCTAAGGTATACGTATTACCCTCCTTGACCCAGACCTGACCTAAGGTATGCATATTACCCTCCATGACCCACACCTGACTAACCAGCCCCGCGACGAGAATCAAGAATGTCTGAAACGTCCGCCTGGCTTTTCGTATTCAATTTCAAATAGTTTTTTTTATTGTCAAAGTTTGCTTTCCTGAAGTCTGGTACTTGAACGTTATTCGTACTTTTTATTTTTTCCCAAATAACATTAAATCTTATTTCTTGATGATCGCTAAAGCCTAGACTATCTCCCACTATTACGCTGCTAATTTGGTGCTCATAGTACATCTTTCGTGTCACATTACTTAACCAATTGGCCCAAGAAATATCACCTTATCATAGCTACGAGTAATGTACAAATACACTAAATACTCAACAATGAAATATATACTTCCGTATATTATAACGTGGGTTCGAATCGTATGTCCGCAAAATTACATCTATAAACGAGTGAAGTACTGAGTCTTTGTGACTGAAGGAAGCCATAGAAGTACCCGAAGTCAACCTATTAATTCAATTTACCTACTATAACGCTCCAAGGCCTTGTCATATAGCTCAGAACAACAACTACAACAGTGAAATAGATGCTTTGATCTGCTGCTATCTGTGTAGCAAAGAATTCATAACAGAAAATCGACATGACGACATATCGTACTGGAAGTGTGATATTTCAAATCTCGATCTACAGAAAGTCTATAACAAATGAATAAGTGAATATATATTCAGATGAATGAATAGATAGACAGAGAAATAAATAAATTAATTAATAAGTACATAAATGAACAAATAAATAGATAAAAAAAAATATAGACAAACACATGGGCTATTCGAGCGTTCATTGATCTTACATTGAATTAACTTAACACAACCTTAATTCGTCCCTGGCACCATAACCTTTCTTGCTACGATGGCGTTTTCAATCTGGCCAACACCAAACTATTTCATTCAGCTTCGAAAAGGACTTCGTGCTTTTAACAGCTTATGTTTTCCTAACTTCCTATTCTTATACCCTATCTTATCCACATTTTGTGTTCAACCTTTGAATTCACTGCAGAACCGTCGTTCTATCCTCTGAGTTACGGTACACCCTTAACACTCTCTCTTTTGCTTTTTTTTTTTTTTTTTTTTTTTTTTTTTTTTTTTTTTTTTTTTTTTTTTTTTTTTTTTTTTTTTTTTTTTTTTTTTTTTTTTTTTTTTTTTTTTTTTTTTTTTTTTTTTTGCATCCGACCTAGATATGGATCAAAAGGTCTCCTGTCGGCATGCTTTGCCTTTGTAATCCTTTGTAATATGTGCCGTTGTAGAGCGTTTAGGTTCGACCCTTTCGAAAATGCGGGAGAGCATTAGTTCGGTCCCTCACAAGCACCTGTGTGTATCAGCTGGCATGACTGTCTGAGAAAAAAGAAATACGGAGGTTTCGGCCGCAGATAAAAGCTTCTTGGTGCTCTCCCTCGCCTGAATAAAATCGACTAGCGGTAGCCAGAATCTATGTATAAGTCATCAATAGCTGTGTGTGTGTGTGTGTGTGTGTATGTGTGTGTGTGTTCACCTTGGTCCTTAGGATAACGTGTTGGGCTCGTGATCGACAGCTATTTCCCTCCCGAAAGAGAACTCAGAGCTCGTATAACCGATCTATGGGTAATGCTGTGACCTTATACGCACACACGCCCTCAACTCCCCGCCCACGAGAGTTGGAGTAACGACTCAAATCGCAGCGATCCTGAAATTATTTCAGCTCTGGGCAGGATTCGAACCCAGACCGCCGTAGTGCCGTTCGAGGACTCTACCAACAGCGCCACCGAATCGTGTGTATTTACCCAGTTGTATTTACCTAGTTGTATTTTACGGTAAGGGGAGCTATGCTCGTGTTGTCCCGTCTTCATATCTCGTTTTATCTAGACTGATTTTAAATTCGTGTATCGTTTTTGCACACACCACATTTTCATATAACTTGTTCCAAACGTCTATTACCCTGTGGGGAAAGCTGTTCTTTTTCAGGTCTCTTTGATAACTGTCTTGATTTTCTTTCCGTGTCCTCTTGTATCTCTACTATCCCATTTTATTAGATCCTCTCTATCAATAGTTTCTATGCCTTTCATGATTCTATAAATAGCTATCAAGTTTTCTCTCTTCTTTGCTCTAATGTCTGTAGCTCAAGTTTTGCTAGTCTCTCCTCATATGATAGTTCTGAGAGTGTTGGTGCCAATTTCGTAATTGGTCTTTGCATTATTTCAAGTTTTGTTATATATTTTTTTGTACTTGGTGACCACGTTGTTGCTGAATACTCCAGTCTTGGTCTTATCAAAGTGACTAGCATTTTCTTCACCATTTCTTCATCCAGGTATGTAAATGCCACTTTGATTGTTCTCATTAGGTTATAAGTTTCTCCAATTTTTTTTTTGTATGTTTTTCAGGGGACATATTATTCATAATAATGACTCCCAGGTCCTTCTCATTTTCTACTTTTTTAATTTCTTCCTCTCCAAATTTATATGATCCCACTATTCTTTTTTTGCTTCTTCCAAATTCCATTATACTACACATCTTAATATTGAATTCTATCTCCCACTTCCTACTCCACTCCCATACTTTATTGAGATCACTCTGTATCGACTCACAATCTTCTAGTGTTCACTTTTTTCAACAATTTTGCATCGTCTGCAAAGAAGCTCGTATAACTTTCAATTCCTTTATCCATATCATCAATATATATAGCAAACATTATTGGGGCCAGAACTGTCCCTTGTGGAACTCCACTAATCACTTCATCCCAATTAGAATGTTTGTCTCTTATCACCACTCTCATTTTTCTTTCATGCAAGAAGTCTTCCATCCACTTCGGCAGTTTGCCCTGTATTCCTCCTACAGTTTCTAATTTCTTTAGCAATTTCTTATGTGGTACCTTATCAAAGGCTTTTTCAGGTCTAGAAATGCACAATCAGCCCATCCATCTCTTTCTTGTATTACATCTATTAGACTTGAATAGAAACACATTAAGTTTGTAACGCATGATCGTCCTTGTCTAAATCCAAATTGCCTTGGATTTAGTACTTTTTTTCTTCAAATGCTTTACCCGTCTAATTTTGATAATTCTTTCACAAATTTTAAGTATCGTACTTGTAAGAGAGACCGATCTATAGTTAGTAGAGTTTTCTTTGTTTCCCCCTTTGTATATTGGTACTATATTTGCTCTTTTCCAATCTTCTGGAAATTTTCCTTCTTTCATCTGGTCCATGCCGTTTTCTGACATCGAGATTACTCAAATGATTTATTATTTCATTCCTTGTTACTTCTATCTCTTTCATAAGGGGGACTTCCTCTTCCCATTCGACATCTCTAGGTTGTATGTTCTCCCTCGTAAACACCGATTTAAAATGCTTGTTCATAATTTCTGCAATTTCTATTTCCTCTGTGTATTCGACCCATCCTTGTCGTAGTTTATCTAATTCTTGTTTGTTTTCCATAGTTTTGGTTGATCTTTACATTTTTCTATGACATCTTTTTCGTATTTTCTCTTTTCTTCTCTGCACACTTGTACATATTCATTTCTATAACTAGTATATATTTTCCATTTTCAGGTCTTTTGTCTTTCTTCCATTTTATCCAAGCTTTTGTCTTATAACTCCCTACATCTTTTGTTGTACCAGTACTTTACATGTCCTTTCTCTTGTTTTTGTCATGGAACATACTTTTCCACTCCTTTATAAATTTTTGTCAAAATAGTCCATTTATCTTCTACTGTTGTTTCCTCCTTGTGTATCCTTTCCCAGTCTGCTTTTTGAAAGAATTCTCTTATTTTATCAATTTTTTTCCATACATCCATCTTCCCTTTCTATATTGTTCGTTTTTTCATGTGTTTTTCCTCATTTAGTTCCAGTTCAACCAATATGTGGTCACTTTTACTTATTGGCGTCTTATATTCAATCTTGTCCACTATTTCAGGTTCTGATGTGATTAGTAGGTCCAGTCTCGATGGTTCTTCCTCATTTCTATACCTAGTATTCTCTTGTACCCATTGTGTCATTGTATGTTCTATAATCATATCAAGTAATACATTTCCCCATAGGTCGTCTCCACCCTTCACTGTCATCTCTTCCCAGCAGATTTCTTTACAATTAAAGTCACCCATTATAACTATTCTTCCTCCATCTTCCATTATCCTATTTAGTGTTATCCTTGTGTCTTCTAACATATTTTTGTGTTCTCTCTCTTCCCATGAAGCTGTTTTAGGAGGCACATAATTTACTACAAACTTCCTGCTCTTCCCATCCCTGTCCTCCACTTCCATCATAATCATCTCTACTCTATTCTTTCCATATGTGACATTCCTCACATTTATATCTTTCTTAGTCAGGAACATAACTCCACCCCCTTGTTTTACCTCTCTGTTTCTAATCCAATAATTATATGCACCATGTCCTACACTGTTGGGTGGTAGTGGACCTTTCAATTTTGTCTCTACAATTCCCATTATGTCCGGTTCTTTTTCCTTCAGGTAATCATTCAGTTCATTAAAGCCTGTTATTAGGCCATCCATATTTGTGTAAGACACTTTTAATTTTCTGCTACTTCCATCGTGTTTTTTGTTTCTCTTACGTTTTTCTCTGTTATGAATCATTTCCTCACTTTCACATCCACTACTCTGCAATAGAGTTTCTCTTTTTCTGACTGTTCTTTTCTCGTTTTTTCCTTAGCTTCTAGTCTTTTTGCTTTATCATCCTCTCTTTCCTCTTTATTCATCTCTCTTTTTACCCATACCTGTTTATATTGATTACTGTCTGCTAGATATTCTCTGCTGTTGTTTGTGACCTGAATTTAACCTTAATTGGTCTGGTCTTATCTGTATTGTATTTCCCTATTCTATATATTTCTTCAATTTCTTTCCCTGTTTCGTGTTCATCTTGAACTACTTCTAATATCTTATTTACTTTCTCCTTCTCCTCCTTCACTCTTGTAGTCCTATTTGGACAATGCTTCTCTTCCATCCCTTATATAATTATACATTTCTTTTTATCCGCTAAGTCTCTTACTATATTCTCCTTCTCCCTCATCACTTTAATAACTGTCCTTAGTTTGTTCTTTCATCTGTTGTTTCACTATATCTCCAAATTCAATTTTATTGTTCTCTTGCACTTTTTTCTAACCACTTACCTCTTTTGCTATGGATTCTTTATTCTCTTTATTATTCCTCTTCAATTTTTCATTCTCATCTTTTACTTCTCTTAACTGTCTTTTTAATTCTTCTATTTCTTTAGTTAGGTTTTGATTCTCCTTCTTTAGTTCTTCCAGTTTATCAACTTGTGTAACTAGTGTTAATTGGTTAAACCTAACCTCCCATGCTTTGTTCATTTTTTTTTTAGTTTCTCCTCTAGATTTACTAGTCGGGGGAGGTTGTCATCTCCCTCATTAAATCCATAAAAGTAGTTATCTTCTCTCTCCACTGATCTGCTATTATCTATATATCTGCTTTTGATACCTCTGCTCCCCTGTTCTACCTCGCCTGTGTGTTCTGCACAGCTTTTGTTGACAACCCTTCTGACGTCCGGGGCCCGTTCGTCCCCTTCCACATTTCCTTCCATTTTCCTTACTAATGTTTCCCCTTCTCCTTTTTCTTCACCTGCCCACTACACCACGAGCTTTCCTCTTCCCTACTAATACAACACAGGTACTCCCTCGTCGCTGTAATTCTCGAAAATTGTGTTTCTTTCCGGAGTTCCAATCTTCACTGTCAGTCCGACGTGTGTGTGTGTGTGTGTGTGTGTGTGTATGCGTATGTGTGTGTGTGTGTGTGTATGTGTGTGTTTGTGTGTGTGTGTGTGTGTGTGTGTGTGTGTGTGTGTGTGTGTGTCTGTGTGTGTGCGTGTGTGTGTGTGTGTGTGTGTGTGTGTGTACCTGTGTGTGCAGCCATGCACACGAGCACGTGCGGTATCATGTGCTCGTGTATTTGTGACTGGCCGCAGCATAGAGAAGGAGAGGAGGGAGGAAGGAAGGAAAGGAGAGAGTGAGTGAGTAAGGGAAGGGGTGGGATGGAGATGGAACTTGAAGCCTTCGTTCCTTGAGGCGTAGTAGTTGCTTATCCATGACAAGTCTGCTTGATGCCCTTCAGTGACGTCACTTCCGGTGGCCCCCCCCCCTCAACGTCGCTGCCACCACTTCCGTTTTCTTTTCCCTAGTGTGGATATGAGGTCGAATGTATAAGGAAACGCTATTGCACCCACACACAAGCACATCCGAACTCACGCAAACACGCACGCACAGATACACACTCACCTACAATTAGTACAAACTGTATAGTCAGTGTATATCTGTATCATTGTTAATCATAAAACCGATAGTTATTATTTTATTATTATTATTATTTTTATTGGGGGATAGGGAGTAAAGGGAACACGGGCTGAGAATCAGACAAGAAATAATGGTCTCAAACTGTCAGGAAATAGATTTAATTTGGAGGTGGGTAGAAACAACTCCGCCAACCGTGTAATTAATGAATGGAATAATCTTCCTGCAGAGGCAGTGCAATGTAGTTCAGTTCGAAGCTTTAAGATTCGATTAGATAAACACCTGAGCAAGATGCTATAATGCCTGCCATTTATTTTATATCATTTGTTAATTTGTTTGTTGTTATTTGTCTGTTTGTTTATTATCATTTGCTTGTTTTTCATTTAATATAATGTATCTATCGATTGATTAATTATTATTTACTATTTACCTGTTTGTTTATTATTTAAGTATACCTATGTATTTATTTATTTCATTTATTATTTATATTATTATAATTTTTATTTATTTCACTTATTTATTTATTTATTTATTTTTATTTATCATTATTATATATTTTTTCGCATCCGACCTAGTTGTGGACCAAAAGGTCTCCGTCGGCATGCTCAGCCTTTGTAATTCTTTTTCCTAACTAATTTCGCCTCAGTGGCGGCGCTCATTGGTGTTCCGGCAAGATGCGTTGCCGCGTCCCTTTCTTGTTATGTATAAATTGGCCAGCTTGACTTCGAGTATTATTCCTCTGAAGATGCCACTCAGGCAAAACTAGTTAGGAATAAAAGTATTTCCCTCAGCCTGTGTTCCCTTTACCACCTATCCACATTCGTCACAATGTTCACACATTATTATTATCATTATCATTATTATTATTATTATTATTATTATTATTGTTATCATTATCATTATTATTATTATTATTATTATTATTATTATTATTATTATTATTATTATTATTATTATTATTGTGTATACATTGTGACGAATGTGGATAGGAGGTAAGGGAACACGGGCTGAGGGAAATACTTTTATTCCTGACTAGTTTCGCCTGAGTGGCTTCTTCAGAGGAACATAGTTTGAAGTCAAGTTGGTCAATATATATGGCAAAAGAAGGAACGTGGCAAAGTGTCAGGTTGGTCCCCCACTCGACCTCATTTGTCGGTGTGGCGGATTGTCGATGAAAGAGGCCATCTACCAAAATGGGACCAGGCAAGAATTCTCATGGATAACATTACACGGCAGGAA
>NC_134813.1:3733201-3743201 GCF_046742065.1 Oratosquilla oratoria
CTGCTGGTTTATCTTGTGGTTGTCTGTGATAGACCCGATGACACGCCCACCTGCCCTCTCAACAGCAGCTGCCGCCTCCTTCACACGCTCAAGCTGGTATGCTGCTGTGAGCTTGTGGATGGGTGTCACAGAAATCATAATACTAGGTCCTCTGTGCAGCGACTTCATCATAATACATAGCATAGAAGTGGCCTTGCAGTCTGGCTTGTTCACTGCCATTCCACTCAGAACCCCACCAGAAAAAAGCAACCGTTGGCCGAATCTATACTTCATCTATCAAGAGAAATACATTCTTTTGCTGCAGTGTCTTCACTTTGGGAAATGTTTCCCTCATCACCTGATCCTTGTCAATAGATGAAGTGATGTATTACAGCTTGCGTTTGCTTGGCAGCACCAAAAAGTCTCTGAGCTGTTCATAACTACATTTAGGATGTGATTCAAGAGCAAAACAATAATCATTCATGGAAAACACACGAATGAAAAATCTGTCAGAATCAACAACAAAGTTATTACGTGGTGGTAGCACATCAAGCCACTTCTGTCTTTCATAACGGTCTTTTGGCAGTCGAAACACTCAGCACCTGTTATCCTTGTTATAATTACCGTTGTATTTCACAAACAACACACTTATTCGGCATTTTGAATACACAAAATCAGCAAGAAAGAACCTATGAAGAACCAAACAAACAAACAAAATCAGCAAGAACCTATGTAAAAAACACTATCCACTTCTAAATGCAGCCACGCGCGAAAGACGCAGCGACACAACCTTACACCTCCACTGCTCGTAGCACACTGGACTGGCCTCCGCTAGCGGCGCCAGGAATCTGGGTGTGCACGTCCTGTGTAATAGTAGTCCTTGATATATATATACATACATATATATGTATATATATATATATATATATATATATATATATATATATGTACACACACACACACACACACACACACACACACACACACACACACACACACACACACACACACACACACACACATATATATATATATATATATATATATATATATATATATATGCGATACTATTGTGTGTTATCTCATATTTGGTTAATTGTCCTGTCTTCTCTAGGAAGTGTGTCCGTGTACGTGTGCGTATAAACACATGTACGTACACACACACACACACACACGTACACACACATACACACACACACACACACACACACACACACACACACACACACACACACAAACACACACACACACACACACACACACACACACACACACACACACACACACACACACACACACACACACACACACACACACACACACACACAGGGGAAGCAGCTGTGCTTGTGATTAACCATGGTCTTGGATCACGTGTTGGACTAGTGATCGACAACTATTACCCTCCTGGAAGAGAGCTCAGAACTCATATATGACCGATCTATGGGTAATGCTGTGACCTTGCATCAATGGTTCCCAACCGGTGTGCCGCGGCACCAAAGGGTGCCGTGAGATCAACTGAGGGTGCCGCCAAAATTCAGGGCAAAATTTACTGTCACAATTATATTCTCTATTGTCATCCATTTTTGTTTATTAAAGCAGTATCATTGTAAAGGTGAGTATTTTCATATTATCCAGAGAAAAAAATGTTGTTACACTGATGTTGAATCAACAAAATACTAACATATTCAAGCCTCGAGTTCTTATACAAGACACGAGATCCTAGACCATGGTGCATCACACAGTGATTGTACTTACCCTGGCATCACGGCCCTCGACGCAAGGAAGTTAACTCACCTGTAAAAGAAAAAAAAAAAAACACGATTAGTTTTAGCGAGCCTCGGATATGAAAAATATGTTTTTTCATGAAAATCGTCCTTTTATAGATGTGCGTTTGGGTCATTGTCAAGTGTGTGGTGGTGTGAAGAACTCCTGTGTTGCAGACCAAAGGAAATATCAATGTGTATGTTTCGTGAGGGTCTTATACGAAATGCTTGTATAACGTGGTTTACTGGTGTGTGTGTGTGTGTGTGTTTACCTAGTTGTATCTTACGATATATGCATTTTTCCAGTCTTCTGGTATTTTTCCTTCTTTAAATGAGCAGCTTATTACCTTACATCTATACATTCTTTTAGTATCCAGTTTGCATTTCCATGCGGGCCGTGCGATTTCCTGACATCAAGTTTTATAATTTGGTCCATTATTTCTTTCCTTGTTACAATTGTTTCACTCATGGGTGGGGACTTCACTTCATTTCTTTCATCTTCATGCTGTATATTTTCTCTTGAAGTGTTTGTTCATGAATTCAGCCATTTCTATATCTTCTGTGTATTATATGTCCCCTTGGCGTAATTTTACTTTTTTTTTTTTAGTTTACTGTTCACATATCTATAGAATGATATTGGTTGGTCCTTACATTTTTCTATTATGTCTTTTTCATAGTTTCTTTTTTAATCCCTGCGCACTTTTACATATTAATTTCTGATATATATATATATATATATATATATATATATATATATGTATATATATATGTATATATATATATGTATATATATATATATGTATATATATATATGTATATATATATATATATATATATATATATATATATTTGCCACTTTTCAGGTTTTTTATCTTTTCTCCCTCATCTCTTCTATTTTTCGCCTCACTGCAACTTATGTTATACCAGCACTTAATATACACCTTTTCCTGTTTTTGTCTTGGTACATATATATTCAGTCCTTTGTTGTAGATTTCTTTCAAAATCACCCATTTCTTTTCCACTTGTGTCTCTTTATTGTAGATTTTTTCCCATTTCGCTTTTTTAAAGAAATTTCTAAGTTTTCCAAAGTCTGTCTTGTTATACATCAGTCTTCCTTTTCTGTATTTATCATTTCTTTCCATATATATTTCCTCTTTTAGTTCACACTCAAGTAGTATGTGGTCATTTTTCCCAATTAGTGTCTTGTATTCAATTTTATTCACAATTTCAAGCTCTGATGTAAATATTAGATCTGTTCTCGACGGTTCTTCATTATTTCTAGATCTGTATTTTCTTTTACCCATTGTGTCATTGTATATTCTATAGTCATGTCAGGTAGTATATTTCCCCAAAGGTCCTCTCCATCTTTCACTATCATCGCTTCCCAACATATTTTTTGGCAGTTAAAATCTCTCATAAGTACTACGTTTCCTTCGCCCTTCAGCGTCTTATTTAATGAATGCCTTGTGTCTTCTAACATTTTAGAATAATCGTTCTCTTTCCAAGAACCCCTTTTTGGGGCATATAAATGACCAAAAACTTTCTACTTTTCATGTCACTAATTTCGACTTTTATCATATTAATTTCAACACTATTTTTTCCCTCTGTAACCTTCGTCACATTTAATTTTTTTTTTGTGTGAAAAACATGACTCTACCTTGTTTTTGCTTTCTATTTTTATCCATTGATTATATTATCCTTGTCCAACATTATTTGGTGATAGTGGGTCCCTTAATTTTGTCTCCACATTTCCCAATATATCTGTTTTTTTCTTTTGTGTGTCACCTAATCTACAAGGTATTATTCCAGTTCTAATTAGATGTTATTTCACACCAAGAAAGGATAGGATATTAAACAATCCAAGCAAACTTTAGTGTGTGTGTGTGTGTGTGTGTGTGTGTGTGTGTGTGTGTGTGTGTGTGTGTGTGTGTGTGTGTGTGTGTGTGTGTGCGTGCGTGCGTACGTGAAATGTTAATGTGCGTCAGTGCAACTGTCCAGTTTTGCCCTACTCCAGTCTCCCTCTCCGTGGCCTGCAATCACTCATCCCCTTCTCCCACTCCCCGTCACCCTCCCAGTTCACCTTCCCAAAGACGAATTACCATCCCTTTCACCCTATTATGTGTTCAATCTCACTCCAAAGATACTGTGTCCTGATAATGTGCATTAAAAAATAAAACATGACAGCAACTAAACATGTGGCAGTAAAACATTTAAGAGTTGCATTTAAATACATGGCGTCTATAGCAAGCTAGGAAGAGAGTATTTGCGTCGAATTGTTTTTACCTGTAATCTTCTCGTTTTTGACAATATAAATATTCTCATTTTATTCAAATATATCTCACTCATTAATCTTTAATTTCATTTTCTCCATATGCCACCCTCCATATATGCATTTACACTTTTTTAAATATATCATAAGACATACAAGTGACTGGACAAATACAAAGAATTCCCCAATGTGAGGAGATTACCAAACCATGAATAAGTTAGTACCAGGCCGTAGGCTTTCAGCTTAGCAATTGGAACAGAAAACGTAAAGGGGTGAAAACAGTGATGTGAGGTTCTGTCTGTTTGCTTATAAGAAACGTTATTTATCAATACAGTTTCACAAATTATATATTTGTGAATTTTAGTAATAATGTGACCATTTAACGGATAATGAAAAATGAAATATAATTTAGAATTATACAGTCTGTCGAAAATCCGCATTTTCTATTTGTATTAGTATCTTAAAATGCTTTAATATTTTGGCATAGGTAACAGTATCATTCCTCAAATTAATATCTCTGTATTTGCGGTATGGTTGGGGGGATGGGTGCATGTCTTGACTGACGATATCCCTTACAAAGGCGAAGAATTCTTTTGGAATACAGATATAGATGCAACTTGGTGAATTATATGAAAGTGGCAGTTGCCGACAAGTCTATCGAAACACGTAAACACCACAAGTGAGGAAGGAGAAGCCTTTCTCAGTGCGACGTTTCGCTTGTTATTACAACTTTTTCAAGTACACATTCGTAATACACATGACTGAGATTAGATAAGAAGAACAGGGGGAACGAGGGTAAGGAGGTAGGTAGGGGGGTCACTGACCCCACCCTCCCCCTACCTCCCTTCTTCTCTCCCTGCTTCCCTCCCCCCGTTCCCCACGTTCTTCTTATTTAATCTCAGTCATGTGTATTGCGACTGTGTACTTGAAAAAGCTGTAAAAACAAGCGAAACGTCGCACTAATAAAGGTTCCGTCCTCACTTGTAGTGTTTACGTGTTTCGATAGACTATTTGGTGACCTCGCTCTCTGTTGAGCCAAACGATATCATTTTCTCCCAACATGAAAAGACGCGCACACGAATACATCTATGTACATACTCTTCTCTATTTTCCGCATGAGGGGGTCGTTGCGTAAGTGAAGCGGCCCTGCCGTGGATGTGCTGTGTCTTGCTGCATTGCTTTTGGCCCAAGACAGTGGACAGGAGGCAGGGATGACCCTTCATCCACGTGGAGCTAAGAGGAGAGGGAATCAAAGGTGGTGGAGGGAAATCGAATGGGTGGGATTGGGTGAATGCCTTTGACTTGGATACCTCGCTTATAAAGGGGAAGAAGCCTTTGGTATATACAAGTAGATAAGTAGACATACTCAAATATTCTATGAGCACACATACATACAAGTTCGTTTGTCTATAGATTATGAACATACATCTTGCTGTGTTGAATGTTTAATGTATATGTAGAGTTGTTTTCTCATAATTAAGTGAATGTTTAATGTATACGTAGAGTTGTTTTCTCATAATCAAATGATCTTTTGTAAACAAGACTGAGTACCACAACAGTAGCAAGATATGTATGCATGAGCCAAGTCTAGGTGTCTCCAGTGGTACCAAAATTTGACAATACGTCATGACACGGAGTCATTTGAATATTGTTCCACCACATTTTTTGATGTGCCAAATTATTTCGAGCGACAGTACAAGTGTACAGTGTACAAAATCCACGCTCCTCATCTAGTATTAAAGACAAAACAAATATTTTCTAACATTATCATTATCTATCTTTGATATAACAATAATCTTTTAGTGTTTATTCTGGTTTATGTTAAATGATTTAATTCGCCTGAGAACATGGGACAGTCTCTCCCCGCTACAAGAATAAATGTTGATCGTTATGGGGATCGGTGACATTCACACGGAAAATAGGAGAGAGAGAGAGAGAGAGAGAGAGAGAGAGAGAGAGAGAGAGAGAGAGAGAGAGAGAGAGAGAGAGAGAGAGAGAGAGAGAGATAGATAGATAGATAGATATATAGATATATAGATAGATAGATAGATAGAGAGAGAGATAGATAGACAGATAGGTAGGTAGAGAGAGTGAGTGAGAGAGAGAGAAAGAGAGAGAGAGAGAGAGAGAGAGAGAGAGAGAGAGAGAGAGAGAGAGAGAGAGAGAGAGAGAGAGAAAGAGAGAAAAAAATTCGAAGGCAATGAATACAGTCGTAGTCTTTTCTGAAACTGTTCTAAAAGAATCATTCGTCCTTTTATTGACAACATCTATTCCGTTCGTATGAGACCCTTTCTTCAGACAGAGAGGGGGGGGGGCGTAGTGGGGAGTGGGGAGTGGGGAAAGGGGGAGGAGGAGGAAGAGACACATATATTCCACTCAACGAAAGAAATCAACTTTTACCTTGGCCGTAGCGACAAAGGGGCGCTTTTTGACACCTTCATTGTGGTGACACGCACCACACACTTCAACCTGGTTAAACAAAAGGCGATTTTATGTAGACGAGAGGGGCGGTCTGCAGCCTGAAGGGGCCGTGGGTCGATCGAGACCCCTGTAAGACTGGAGGGGGTGGGGTTTTCCTCTGACCTGCACAGAATCGTCTGTCCATCGTGAGCATAGAGTCTGTAAAGTTCGTCACGGTGTTGAAGGGGGCGATCCGATTTGCTCTCGAACAAAGGCTTCCTGGAAATGTGCCAAGCTGGCTCACCTTCACTCCCGCATGCAACAAGGACTACGATCGCACTGAACAAGGTTTTCGATTCCATAAAGGGTAATAAAGGCACCATATACTCGTGTATGGACACCTGAAGTGTATCGTTGATAGTGACGGATGTCTATATGGATTTCAGCACCCTTTTCTGTTGAATAAAATCACTTGACGGCAGCTAGAATAAACATTATGGGCGTCAAAAGGATGAACTCTTAATGAACGAAGTATTGTAGAGACTTTTTTTTTCCAAATAGTGTTTGCTACATTCTTATTTCGCCAAGTAGTACATTTTCAGTATTCAATTTCGCTAAAATTGTTGATTTTTTGGTAAATAGTGTTCTACCATATTTCATTGTTTGCTGACGGAATAATTGTTCACAATCTAAATAACACAGATGTTCAACAGAAAGCACAAATGTGGTTTCTTGAACAAATATATATCAACTGGAGTTCACACACACACACACACACACACACACACACACACACACACACACACACACACACACACACACACACACACACACACACACACACACACACACACACACGCAAACACACACGCAAACACACACACACACACACACACACACACACACACACACACACACACACACACACACACACACACACACACACACACACACACACACACACACACACACACACGACAGTCGAAGTGACAGCGAAGATTAGACTCCAGGAAAAACTACAATTTTCGTGGATCTCAACGACGAGGGAGTACCTGTGTTGTATTAGTAGGGAAGGGGAAAGCTCGTGGTGTAGTGGGAAGGTAAAGAAAAAGGAGAGGTGGAGACATTAGTAAGGGAAATGGAAGGAAATGAGGAAGGGGACAAACGGGCCCCGGAAGTCAGAAGAAATGTCAACAAGAGATGCGCAGACGACAGAGGTGAGGTCAAAGAGATTAGTAAAAATGTGAAAATTAGAAATATAGATAAGAGCAGCGCAATGGATGGTGAAGATAATTATTTCCGTGGATTTAATGAGGGAGGAGGTGACAACCTCCCCCGATTAGCAAGTCTAGAGGAAAACTAGAGAAAATGAACGAACAGTGGGAGGTTAGGTTCAGTCAACTTACACGGATTACACAAAGAGTTGATAAATTGGAAGAACTAAAGAAGGAGAACCAAAACCTAAATAAAGAAACAGAAGAATTAAAAAGACAGTTAAAAGAAGTAAAGGATGAGAATGAGGAATTAAAGAATAATAATAAAGAGAATAAAGAGTCCATAGCAAAAGAGGTACAGGGTTGGAGAAAAGTCCAAGTGAACAACAAAATTGAATTTAGAGAACAAACTAAGGACACAGTTATTAAAGTGATGTGAGAGAAGGAGAATGTAGTAAGAGACTTAGCGGATAAAAAGAAATGTAAAATTATATTAGGGATGGAAGAAAAGCATAATCCAAATAGGGAGAAGGAAAAAGTAAACAAGATATTAGAAGTGGGTCAAGAAGATGAACAAGAAACAGGGAAAGAAATTGGAAATTGAAGAAATATATATAATAGAGAAATATAATACAGATAAGACCAGACCAATTAAGGTTACAAACGACAGCAGAGAATGTCTTATAAAAAACAGGGAAACTAACAAAAAGTTATCTATATAAACAGCTATGGATAAAAAGAGAGATGAATAAAGAGGAAAGAGAGGAAGAGAAAACAAAAAGAAGCTAAAAAAAAAAAAAAAAAAAAAACGAGAACAGAACATAGTCAGGCAAAGAGAAATTCTACTGGAGAGTAGTGGATATGAAAATGAGGAAATGGTTCATAGCAGAGGAAAACGGAAGGGAAACAGAAAACAGGGTGGAGGTAGCAGAAAATTAAAAGTGTCCTACACAAATATAGATGGCTTAATAACAGGCTTGAACGAACTGAATGATTATCTGAAGGAAAAAGAATCGGACATAATGGGAATTGTATAAACAAAATTGAAAGGTCCACTACCACCCAACAGTGTAGGACATGGTGCATATAATCATTGAATTAGAAACAGAGAGGTAAAACAAGGGGGTGGAGTTATGTTCCTGACTAAGAAAGATATAAATGTGAGGAATGTTACATATGGAAAGAATAGAGTAGAGATGATTATGATGGAAGTGGAGGACAGGGATAGGAAGAGCAGGAAGCTTGTAGTAAATAATGTTCCTACTAAAACGGTTTCATGGGAAGAGAGAGAACACAAAAATATGTTAGAAGACACAAGGATAACACTAAATAGGATAATGGAAGATGGAGGAAGAATAGTTATAATGGGTGACTTTAATTGTAAAGAAATCTGCTGGGAAGAGATGACAGTGAAGGGTGGAGATGACCTATGGGGAAATGTACTACTTGATATGATTATAGAACATACAATGACGCAATTGATACAAGATAATACTATGTATAGAAATGAGGAAGAACCATCGAGACTGGACCTACTAATCACATCAGAACCTGAAATAGTGGACAAGATTGAATATAAGACATCAATAAGTAAAAGTGACCACGTATTGGTTGAACTGGAACTAAATGAGGAAAATACATGGAAAAAATGAACAATATAGAAAGGGAGGATTGATGTATGGAAAAACAAATTTTGATAGAATAAGAGAATTCTTTCAAAAAGCAGACTGGGAAAGAATACACAAGGAGGAAACAACAGTAGAAGAGAAATGGACTATTTTGACAAAAACCTATAAAGGAGTGGAAAAGTATGTTCCAAGACGAAAACAAGAAATAGGAAATATAAAGTATGGGTACAACAAAAGATGTAAGAAGATAAAAATTAAAAGGGATAAAGCTTGGATAAAATGGAAAAAAGACAAAAGACCTGAAAAATTGATAATATATACTAGTTATAGAAATCAATATGTACAAGTGTGCAGAGAAGAAAAGAGAAAATACGAAAAATATATCATAGAAAAATGTAAAGATCAACCAAAACTATTTTACAGATTTGTAAACAACAAAATGAAAAACAAACAAGAATTAGAGAAACACAGAGGAAATAGAAATTGCAGAAATTGTGAACAAGAATTTTAAATCAGTGTTTAAGAGGGAGAACATACAACTTAGAGAGGTCGAGTGGGAGGAGAAAGAGCCCCTATGAAAGAGATAGAAGTAACAAAGAAAGAAATAATGAGCCACTTGAGTAATCTCGATGTCAGAAAATCGCATGGACCAGATGAAATGTCAACCTGGATTTTTAGAGAATGCAGGAACGAACTAACAGACAAAATACATATTCTAATAAGCAGTTCACTGAAAGAAGGAAAAGT
>NC_134813.1:3750701-3753201 GCF_046742065.1 Oratosquilla oratoria
AATCGGCGACCCCCTCCTCTCCGTCCCCCCATATAAAGGAGAGGACGGGGAGAAATCCCTTCGGGCTGCGTTAAAATTTTGCTCACACACACTACTTCACCCCCCATCCTCCCGTCCATTTCACCTCATGCATCACAACATCTTTCATATACAACAATTCTCCATTCACCCCTGTCTTCTGTCCTCTCCCGTCCTTCCTCCACAGACATTCCCCCTCTTCCCCAAAGCCCCCTTCACCCCATCCATCCATCTCATCCTAGGACGTCCCCTCATGTTCACTCCCTCCACATCTGCCTTCCATACCTCTTTTACTAGTCTTTCTTCACTCATTCTTTCCATGTGTCCAATCCATCCTAATACTCTTTCATCCACCCTATCTCCCAGCTCCCTTTCCACCCCTGTTCTCCTCCTCACCTCCTCATTTCTCACTCTATCTAGCCTAGTAACCCCCATCATACTTCTCAGACACCTCACCTCAAACACATTCAAACTCCTTCTCTCTTCCTCTCTTATGTTCCATGTTTCTGCTCCATACAGTGCTGTTGGCACAATCACTCCTTCATACAGTCTCCTCTTAGCATCCATTCCCAAATGTCTATTTCTCATAATACTCTTCAATCCACCAAGGCATTTACTCGCTTCTCTCAATCTACAATCTACCTCCACCTTTACTCCACCTTTTCCTGCCACATTTGCACCCAGATATCTAAAACTATCCACTTCCTCCAGTCGCTCTCCCTTAATGCTCACTTCCAGATTACTGCCACTTTCACCCCTTGTACATCTCATCACCTTACTTTTACCCACATATATCTTCAGCTTTCTTCTATCACACACTCGCCCAAACTCTGTCACCAACTTCTTCAATCCCTCCTCCGATCCTGCCACAAGCGCAGTGTCGTCAGCAAACAACAGCTGGCTCACCTCCCACTTTTTTCCATTTTCTTAAACCATCTCCAATCCCTGACCCACTACCCTTGCATTTACCTCTCGCCCTACTCCATCCATGTATAAGTTGAACAGCCAGGGTGACATAACGCATACTTGACGAAGTCCCACCTTTACCTCAAACCATTCACTCTCTCCATTTCTAATCCTGACACAAGCTCTACTACTCTCATAAAAACTCTTGACAGCTCCCAGAAGCTTTCCTCCTATCCCGTATATCCCCATAACCTCCCACAGTACCTTTCTGTCTACCCTGTCGTAAGCCTTTTCCAGATCCATAAAGGCCCCAAAAAACATCCTTCCCCTTTCCTATAGCTTTCTCACATATCTGTCTTACCACAAAAATCTGATGTACACAACCTCTACCTGTCCTAAATCCACACTGTTCCTCACCAATTACTCCCTCTGTTCCTCTCCTAATCCTCTCAATCAAGATCCTCCCATAAGCCTTCCCAACTACACTTAACAAGCTAATCCCTCTGAAACTACTACATTCACACTTGTCCCCCTTTCCCTTGTAAAATGGAACTATACAATCACTCCTCCAGTCCTCCGGCACTCTACCTTCTCTCCAGTAAACATTAAATAACCTCACCAACCAGTCCACCATCACTATACCTCCTTTTTTAAGACATTCTGCATGGCATCCATCCAGACCAGGTGCCTTACCTGCTTTCATCATCTTAACTGCTGCCTTCACTTCATCCTTCCTTATTTCTCCTCCATTTCCCTCACGCATCACTCTAATTTTCTTATTATTTCCCACTGCAGCTATCTTTCCCTCCCTATCCTCCTTCACATCTAGCAACTTCCTAAAATATTCTGCCCATCTTCCCCTTACTGCCTTCTCCTCCATTATCATCTCTCCATCTGCACCTTTTACCTTTTCTTCTCTACTTGATTCGCCTCCTCTTCCTCTCTTAATTTCGTTCCAAAATATCTTTTTATTACTTTCAAAATTATCTGTCACACTCTTACCCCATGTTACATCTGTTCTCCTCTTTGCCTCCTTTACCTTTTTCTTTACTTCTCTTTTCTTTTCTTTGTACGTCTCATATGACTCCCTCGTCCTATTTTGTAACCAATCTGTGCAAGCTCGCATCTTCTCTTCTACAACCTTCTTCATTTCCTCATCCCACCATTCACTACCCTTCTTTCTATTTCCTCCTGTCCTTCTTGTTCCACACACCATCTTTGCACACTTTGTGATTCCTTCCTTGAACCATCCCCATTCCTCCTCCACACCTACCTCTACTCTATCCTTCACTCCCTCCCACTCCTCCTTCAGCTTCTTCTTGTACTCCTTCTCCTTTTCCTCTTCATTTAAAGAGTTCACTCTAAGCACCTCCCTACCTTTTGTCCCTTTCCTCTTTCTCCATCTATCCTCCACTCTCAACTTACCTTCCACCAGAAAATGATCTGATATTCCCCCACCCTCTCACTTTAGCACATGTACATCCTTAACTCTTCCTATCATAATCCTATTTACAACTACATAGTCCATTAAAGCTCTATCTACCACCTTTCCCTCCACCACCCTCTCCCATGTGTA
>NC_134813.1:3763201-3780701 GCF_046742065.1 Oratosquilla oratoria
CCGCCACTGAGATGACGCAACACTTTCAAATACATTCTTCTGATGACATCCACGATTTGACGTCACAAACACAAAAGACAAAGTTCAATCTTCAACGTTTTTGGTCACTTTATGAAGCCTTCCCACAGTAACGAACCAATGATTATTAATATCTGACGAAACATTATGACAATTGCATTAGGCTCTCCTACATCTTTCCAATTGGCAAACCTGAATCCAATCAAATTCCAGTGTTATTCGAACCTATATGAGACCAATATCACATACAAACTTTCACTGAAAGCAAGCTTGTCAACCGTTAGGGAAAATCATCCTTATCAAGGGGGCTGCTGATACATTTCCAAGTACCCCTGATTTCCGTGCAGGCCTTGCAAACATTAAATATGGATACCAACCCTTCCGGAACATCAGGCGATGTATAAGTCAATAAAAAGACACCAGAACCAATTCTTTTGCGCTTCATTTGAATTTTCTTATTGTATGTCTTGCTGCATTGCTGCTGACCCGAGGGGAGTGGCGCGGGGGAGGGATGGCCCTTCATCCACGAGGTGCTAAGATGGGTACGGGCTGACGAATGCGTTTCTTGAACGGATTTTAGGATGGACATAGGGTGGGTAAATGCTTTGATTCGCTCCCTCCACTCCATAATGGGGGGAAAGACCATTTGGTATATGGATGTGCATACAGACAAAATTAACCAAATATGTTTGTCAATGTACACACAATAGATGTGCAATAAAAGAAACTATAAATTGAATAGATACAAAAATGAATAAATAAATGCATATATGAATGAATAAATAAATAAATAATAAATAAATATACAGACAAATAAAGAATGTTCACTCCTCAAGTCTCTCTCTTCGGCGCGATATTGTTCCCAAGGATAGAAGCACTGGTTAAGACTTACAAATGACCAAAATCCTCGGAACCAGATCCATGCTACCCTGAGAGAGAAACATCCAAACTCTAATAGGGGTGTTCAAATGAGCCAAGAAATTTTAACAAAGGGGATGCAAGCAAGGTGATCATGTTAAGACAGCACGGTAGGACTCGTAGGAATGCGTTTGAATTGAACTAATATAGAATTTAAGAAGGAAATAGGAAAAAACTGGTTTACCAACAGGGTGGTTAACGAATGGAATAGACTTAATTAATATCTATGTAGTGAGCGCTGAAATTATTTATTGCTTTAAGAGAGGGTTAGATAATTCTATGGATGGGGATGATAGGTGGTAAGGGATATGGAACTGCCTAGTGTCGGCCGTATGTTTTTTTGCAGTCTCCTCCATTCTTATGTTCTTCTGTTCTTAATTCTCCTCCATCGTGACGTGACCTGAAACCGGATTTCCGATGTGCAGTCGTCTCCTCCTGAACCCTAAAATATCAGTCCCACCCATGTCCCTGAAGTAATCATTGAAAAAAGTTATGGACAGAAGCACTGGTAAAGTATGATTGAAAAAGTTCGAGACTCGATTAGATGATTGAGGAAGGAGGACACCCATAAGCAGTGAGTCCCAACTAAGAGGGGGAGGGGGGACCCTTCCCAGGGAGGTGCTAGGAGGATATAAGGGGCGCGTCAATTCACCTGCTCAAAAATCATTGTTTGATAATAAGAATAATCAAATCACTCCAAGAACAGGTATCTACCGTTACACACGTGCAAAGTATAATTCTATCAGTCACCTCAACGCATTTTCTATTACGATATAAATAGAAAAAATACATAACTTCATACACATACAAAAAGGTGTGGGGGGAGAGTGGGGTCCGCTATGATATCTGTTGTATAAGATCGTTTGGGAAACACTGCCCTAAAGTCACACTTTCTAACACGACCATTGGGCTGATGGTTTGTTGTGTGAACAAGACAGTTCGATCAAAATGGTTTTTGATTATTCTTGAAATAGTGTCAACACAAAATCGAGAGTGCAACCCCATTAAGTGTTGTTACAAATTCTAACATGAGAAATATTAAAAATAAATCAAATGTGACCATTAAAAATAGAGCAATACTCATCTCCAAAACACATAATATAAATACGAAGCTTGACAGTTTTCATTTTCTCTTAGGGTAAAATCAAATCTTAACTTAACATATCCTTTATCAACTGCGACATAATATATCAAATATAAATAAATACTGAGAGAAATATATATTGAGAGCCATTTTTCTATTCAAAAGTAAATTAATTTTTGGTATTGAGGTTGGAGACAGGCTGGAAAGGTTTCATGCAACATTTGAATGAGGAGGAAGAGGTATGAGGAGGAGTAAGCGACTTTAAAAATTCAAAACATATTAAGTACTCGGAATTTGAAAATGTATGTATATATATATATATATATATATATATATATATATATATATACATATATATATATACATATATATATATATATATATATACATATATATATATATATATATATATATATATATATGTGTGTGTGTGTGTGTGTGTGTGTATTTACCTAGTTGTATTTACCTAGTTGTACTTTACGGGAAGGTGAGCTATGCTCGTGGTCTCCCGTCTTCATATCTCATTTTATCTACACTATTTTTAAATTCATGTATTGTTTTTGCACACACCACTTTCTCATCTAACTTGTTCCAACTGTCTATTACTCTGTGAGGAAAGCTGTTCTTTTTTCAGATCTCTTCTATAGCTGTCTTTCTTGATTTTCTTTCCGTGTCCTCTTGTATTTCTATCATCCCATTATATTAGATCCTCTCTATCAATAATTTCTATGCCTTTCATGATTCTATAAATAGCTATCAAATCTCCTCTCTCTCTTCTTTGCTCTAGTGTCTGTAGTTCAAGTTTTGCTAGTCTCTCTTCATTTGATAGTTTTGAGAATGTTGGTGCCAATTTTGTAATTGCTCTTTGTATTCTTTCAATTTTTTTATACATTTTTTTGTACTTGGTGACCACATCGTTGCTGCATATTCCAATCTTGTGTCTTATCAGAGTGATTAGAATTTTCTTCACCATTTCTTCATCCAGGTATGTAAATGCCACTTTGATTGTTCTTATTAAATTATAAGTTTCTCCAAAAATCTTATTTATATGTTTCTCAGGTGACATATTATTCATAACAATGACTCCCAGGTCCTTCTCATTTTCTACTTTCTTTATTCCTTCTTCTCCCAATTTATATGATCCTGTTATTCTGTTTTTGCTTTTTTTCAAATTCCATTATACTACACTTTTTAGTGTTGAACTCCATCTCCCACTTCCTACTCCATTCCCATACTTTATTTAGATCACTCTGTATTGATTCACAATCTTCTTCCGTGTTCACTTTTTTTAATAGTTTTGCATCATCTGCAAAGAAGCTCATATAACTTTCAATTTCTTCATCCATATCATTAATATATATAGCAAACATTATTGGGGCCAGAACTGTTCCTTGTGGAACACCGCTTATTACTTCATCTCATTTTGAGTGTTTGTCTCTTATCACAGCTTTCATTTTTCTTTCTTGCAAAAAGTCTTCCATCCAATTAAGCAGTTTGCCCTGTATTCCTCCTACAGTTTCTAATTTCTTAAGCAACTTCTTATGTGCTACTTTGTCAAAAGCTTTTTTTTAGGCCTAGAAATGCACAATCAGCCCATCCATCTCTTTCTTGTATTATATCTATTAGCCTTCAATAGAAACATATTAAATTGGTGACGCATGATCGTCCTTGTCTGAATCCAAATTGCCTTGGATTTAGGACGTTTTTTTTTTTTTTTTTCTAAATATTTTACCCATCTACTTTTGATAATTCTTTCACAAACTTTTTGCTATTGTACTTGTCAGAGAGACTGGTCTATAGTTGGTAGGGTCTTCTTTATTTCCCCCTTTATATATAGGTACTATATTTGCTTTTTTCCAATGTTCTGGAACTTTTCCTTCTTTCAAGGAGCTGTTTATTATGCTATGTATTTTGTCTGCCTGTTCATTTCTGCATTCCTTCAAAATCCAGTTTGCTATTTCATCTGGTCCATGCGATTTTCTGACATCAAGATTACTCAAGTGTTTCATTATTTCATTCTATGTTACTTCTATTTCTTTCATAGGAGGGACTTTCTCTTTCCATTCGATCTCTTCAGGTTGTATGTTCTCCCTTGTAAACACTGATTTAAAATACTCGTTCATAATTTCCACCATTTCTATTTCCTCTGTGTATTCAACTCCTCCTTGTCTTAATTTCTCCAAATCTTGTTTGTTTTTCAGTTTGTTGTTTACAAATCTGTAAAATAGTTTTGGTTGATCTTTACATTTTTCTATGACATCTTTTTCATATTTTCTCTTTTCCTCTCTGCACGTTTGTACATATTCATTTCTATAACAAGTATATATTTTCCATTTTCAGGTCTTTTGTCTTTCTTCCATTTGGGCCAAGCTTTGTCTCTTTTGTCTTTTAACTCCCTACAACTTTTGTTGTACCAGCACTTTACATATTGTTTTTCTTGTTTTTGTCTTGAGACATACTTTTCCACTCCTTTTTTTATAATTTTTGTCAAAATATTCAATTTTTCCTCCACTGCTGTTTCTTCTTTGTATATTCCTTCCCATTTTTCTTTTTGAAAGAATTCTCTTATTTTATCAAAGTTTATTTTTTCATACATCATTCTTCATTTTCTATATTGTTCATTACTTTTCATGTATTTTTCCTCATTTAGTTCCAGTTCAATCAATGTGTGGTCACTTTTACTTATTGGTGTTTTATATTCAATCTTTTCCACTATTCTAGGTTCAGATGTGATTATTAAGTCTAGTCTCGATGATTCTTCTTCATTTCTATACCTAGTGTTCTCCTGTATCCACTGTGTCATTGTATGTTCAATAATCATCTCGAGTAGAACATTTCCCCATGAGCCGTCTCCACCCTTTACTGTCATCTCTTCCCAGCAGACTTCTTTGCAATTAAAGTCGCCCATCATAACTATTCTTCCTCCATCTCCCATTATCTTATTTAATGTTATCCTTGTGTCCTCTAACATACTTTTATGTTCACTTTCTTTCCACGAGGCTGTTTTTGGAGGCACACAATTTATCACAAACTTTCTGCTCTTCTTATCTCTGTCTTCCACTTCGATCATAATCATCTCTACTGTATTCTTTCCATATGTGACACACTTCACGTTTATATCCTTCTTAGTCAGGAACATAACTCCACCCCCTTGCTTTGTCTCTCTGTTTCTAATCCAATAATTATATGCATCATGTCCTATACTGTTGGGTGGTAGTGGACCTTTTAATTTCGTTTGTACAATTCCCATTTTTCCCGTTCTTTTTCCTTCAGATAATCATTCATCTCATTCAATCCTGTTATTAATCCATCTATATTTGTGTAAGACACTCTTAGTTTTCTGTCACTTCCATTGTATTCTCTGTTTTCCTTTTGTTTTTCTCTAGTATGTTGTATTTCCTTACTTTCATGTTCATTACTCTCCAATAGAACTTCTCTTTTTCTGACTCTGTTTTCATCTCGTTTTTTTCCTTAGCTTCATGTCTTTTCAATTTTTCCTCCTCTCTTTCCTTTTTATTCATTTCTCTTTTTATCCATACCTTTTTATATTGTTCACTTGCTGCTAGTTTCCCTGTTTTTGTTACGATATTCTCTGTTGTCGTTTGTGACCTGAATTTAATCTTAATTGGTCTGGTCTTATCTGTACTATACTTTCCGAGTCTATACATCTCTTCAATTTGTTTCATGATTTCAGGTTCATCTTCCTGAACTAATTCTAGTAAACTGCTTAATTTTTCTTTTTCTTCATTGATTCTTGAAGTTCTATCTAGGTTATGTTTCTCTTCCATCCCTAATATAATTATACATTTCTTTTTATCTGCTAAGTCTCTTACTATATTCTCCTTCTGTCTCATCACTTTGATAACTGAGTCTTCAGTTTGTTCTTTCATTTGCTGTTTAATTATGTCAGTAAATGCAACTTTACTGTTTTCCTGGATTTTTTTTCCAACCCTGTGCTTCTTTTGCTATGGCCTCTGTGTTGTCTTTATCATTCCTCTTTAATTCTTTATTCTCCTCTTTTACTTCTTTTAACTGTCTTTTTAATTCTTCTATTTCATTAGTTAAAGTTTTGTTCGCCTTCTCTAGTTCTTCCAATTTTTCAACTCTTTGTGCAATTTTGGCTACGTTAACGAACCTGTTTTCCCAATGTTCGGTTATCTTATCAAGTTTCTCCTCTAGTCTTGCCAATCGGGGGAGGCTGGTATCCCCCCCATCCAATTTAAATCCCTGGAAACTACTATCATTACGTTCCACTGTACTGCTGTTATCTATACTTCTAACCTTTACATTTTTTGTTGATCCCGTCGTCACCAAAATCATTATTGTCGGTCCGCCTCTTATTTACAAGACGCCTGGCCTCCTGGACCATGTTCTTCTCTTCTTCATTTCCCTCCATTTCCCTCAATAATCCCTTCTCTTCTCCTTCCCTATCACTCCCCCACTACACCACGAGCACTCCCCTTCCCTATAAATACAATAAGGCACTTCCTGGACGTTGAGATCCACGTAGATTTCCCTTTTTCTTCGGTACACCAATTCTCGCCGTCCATTCGACAAAAGTGTGTGTGTGTGTGTGTGTGTGTGTGCGTGTGTGTGTGTGTATGTGTGTGTGTATGTGTGTGTGATTGTATATCTATGTGTGTGTGTTTGTATTTACCTAGTTGTATTTACCTAGTTGTATTTTACGGGAAGGGGAGCTATGCTCGTGGTGTCCCGTCTTCATTTCTCATTTTATCTAACTTGTTCCAACTGTCTATTACTCTGTGAGGAAAGCGGTTTTTTTCAGATCTCTTCTATAGCTGTCTTTCTTGATTTTCTTTCTGTGTCCTCTTGTATTTCTATCATCCCATTTTATCAGATTCTCTCTATCAATAATTTCTATGCCTTTCATGATTCTGTAAATAACTATCAAATCTCCTCTCTCTCTTCTTTGCTCTAGTGTCTGTAGTTCAAGTTTTGCTAGTCTCTCTTCATATGACAGTTTTGAGAATGTTGGTGCCAATTTTGTAATTGCTCTTTGTATTCTTTCAAGTTTTTTTTATACATTTTTTTGTACTTGGTGACCACACCGTTGCTGCACATTCCAATCTTGGTCTTATCAGAGTGATTAGAATTTTCTTCACCCTTTTTTCATCCAGGTATGTAAATGCCACTTTGATTGTTCTTATCAAATTATAAGTTTCTCCAAAAATCTTATTTATATGTTTCTCAGGTGACATATTATTCATAACAATGACTCCCAGGTCCTTCTCATTTTCTACTTTCTTTATTCCTTCTTCTCCCAATTTATATGATCCTGTTATTGTTTTTGCTTTTTTTCAAATTCCATTATACTACACTTTTTAGTGTTGAACTCCATCTCCCACTTCCTATTCCATTCCCATACTTTATTTAGATCACTCTGTATTATTCACAATCTTCTTCCGTGTTCACTTTTTTTTTAATAGTTTTGTATCATCTGCAAAGAAGCTCATATAACTTTCAATTTCTTCATCCATATCATTAATATATATAGCAAACATTATTGGGGCCAGAACTGTTCCTTGTGGAACACCGCTTATTACTTCATCTCATTTTGAGTGTTTGTCTCTTATCACAGCTCTCATTTTTCTTTCTTGCAAAAAGTCTTCCATCCATTTAAGCAGTTTGCCCTGTATTCCTCCTTCAGTTTCTAATTTCTTAAGCAACTTCTTATGTGCTACTTTGTCAAAAGCTTTTTTTTAGGCCTAGAAATGCACAATCAGCCCATACATCTCTTTCTTGTATTATATCTATTAGCCTTCAATAGAAACATATTAAATTGGTGACGCATGATCGTCCTTGTCTGAATCCAAATTGCCTTGAATTTAGGACGTTGTTTTTTTTTTCTAAATATTTTACCCATCTACTTTTGATAATTCTTTCACAAATTTTTTGCTATTGTACTTGTCAGAGAGACTGGTCTATAGTTGGGAGGGTCTTCTTTATTTCCCCCTTTATATATAGGTACTATATTACTTTTTTCCAATCTTCTGGAACTTTTCCTTCTTTCAAGGAGCTGTTTATTATGCTATGTATTTTGTCTGCCTGTTCATTTCTGCATTCCTTCAAAATCCAGTTTGCTATTTCATCTGGTCCATGCGATTTTCTGACATCAAGATTACTCAAGTGTTTCATTATTTCATTCTATGTTACTTCTATTTCTTTCATAGGAGGGACTTTCTCTTTCCATTCGATCTCTTCAGGTTGTATGTTCTCCCTTGTAAACACTGATTTAAAATACTTGTTCATAATTTCCACCATTTCTATTTCCTCTGTGTATTCAACTCCTCCTTGTCTTAATTTCTCCAAATCTTGTTTGTTTTTCAGTTTGTTGTTTACAAATCTGTAAAATAGTTTTGGTTGATCTTTACATTTTTCTATGACATCTTTTTCATATTTTCTCTTTTCCTCTCTGCACGTTTGTACATATTCATTTCTATAACAAGTATATATTTTCCATTTTCAGGTCTTTTGTCTTTCTTCCATTTGGGCCAAGCTTTGTCTCTTTTGTCTTTTAACTCCCTACAACTTTTGTTGTACCAGCACTTTACATATTGTTTTTCTTGTTTTTGTCTTGAGACATACTTTTCCACTCCTTTTTTTATAATTTTTGTCAAAATATTCAATTTTTCCTCCACTGCTGTTTCTTCTTTGTATATTCCTTCCCATTTTTCTTTTTGAAAGAATTCTCTTATTTTATCAAAGTTTATTTTTTCATACATCATTCTTCATTTTCTATATTGTTCATTACTTTTCATGTATTTTTCCTCATTTAGTTCCAGTTCAATCAATATGTGGTCACTTTTACTTATTGGTGTTTTATATTCAATCTTTTCCACTATTCTAGGTTCAGGTGTGATTATTAAGTCTAGTCTCGATGATTCTTCTTCATTTCTATACCTAGTGTTCTCCTGTATCCACTGTGTCATTGTATGTTCAATAATCATCTCGAGTAGAACATTTCCCCATGAGCCGTCTCCACCCTTTACTGTCATCTCTTCCCAGCAGACTTCTTTGCAATTAAAGTCGCCCATCATAACTATTCTTCCTCCATCTCCCATTATCTTATTTAATGTTATCCTTGTGTCTCTAACATACTTTTATGTTAACTTTCTTCCCACGAGGCTGTTTTTGGAGGCACATGATTTATCACAAACTTTCTGCTCTTCTTATCTCTGTCTTCCACTTTGATCATAATCATCTCTACTGTATTCTTTCCATATGTGACACACCTCACATTTATATCCTTCTTAGTCAGGAACATAACTCCACCCCCTTGCTTTGTCTCTCTGTTTCTAATCCAATAATTATATGCATCATGTCCTATACTGTTGGGTGGTAGTGGACCTTTTAATTTCGTTTGTACAATTTCCATTATGTCCGGTTCTTTTTCCTTCAGATAATCATTCAACTCATTCAGTCCTGTTATTAATCCATCTATATTTGTGTAATACATTCTTAGTTTTCTACCACTTCCATTGTATTCTCTGTTTTCCTTTTGTTTTTCTCTAGTATGTTGTATTTCCTTACTTTCATATTCATTACTCTCCAATAGAACTTCTCTTTTTCTGACTCTGTTTTCATCTCGTTTTTTTCCTTAGCTTCATGTCTTTTCAATTTTTCCTCCTCTCTTTCCTTTTTATTCATTTCTCTTTTTATCCATACCTTTTTATATTGTTCACTTGCTACTAGTTTCCCTGTTTTTTTTTCAACCCTGTGCTTCTTTTGCTATGGCCTCTGTGTTGTCTTTATCATTCCTCTTTAATTCTTCATTCTCCTCTTTTACTTCTTTTAACTGTCTTTTTAATTCTTCTATTTCATTAGTTAAAGTTTTGTTCGCCTTCTCTAGTTCTTCCAATTTTTCAACTCTTTGCGCAATTTTGGCTACGTTAACGAACCTGTTTTCCCAATGTTCGGTTATCTTATCAAGTTTCTCCTCTAGTCTTGCCAATCGGGGGAGGCTGGTATCCCCCCCATCCAATTTAAATCCCTGGAAACTACTATCATCACGTTCCACTGTACTGCTGTTATCTATACTTCTAACCTTTACATTTTTTGTTGATCCCGTCGTCACCAAAATCATTATTGTCGGTCCGCCTCTTATTTACAAGACGCCTGGCCTCCTGGACCATGTCCTTCTCTTCATTATTTCCCTCCATTTCCCTCAATAATCCCTTCCTTTCTCCTTCCCTATCACTCCCCCACTACACCACGAGCACTCCCCTTCCCTATAAATACAATAAGGCACTTCCTGGACGTTGAGATCCACGTAGATTTCCCTTTTTCTTCGGTACACCAATTCTCGCCGTCCATTCGACAAAAGTGTGTGTGTGTGTGTGTGTGTGTGTGTGTGTGTGTGTGTGTGTGTGTGTGTGTGTGCGTGTGTGTGTGTGTGTGTGTGTGTGTGTGTGTATGTGTGTGCGCGCGCGCGTGTGTATGTTTATTTGCTGACATACTGTAGATGATCTTTTTTCATTTGGTATTACTTGTAATACGGTTGTTTTGGCTGTCATAATTCTTTAATAACATGCTTTCCGAAATAATAATAACAATAACAATAATAATGATAATGATCATAATAGTAATAATAATAACAATAACAATAACGATAATAATGATAATAAAAATTGTAATGGTAAAAATCACAACAACAATCATAATAACAATAATAACAATAACAGCAATAAAATATTTATAATAACAATAATGAAAATAACCATTAATATAATGCTAATGATAATGATTAATGAAAATAATAATTGTGATAATAACAACAACAACAATAATATAAAAAATAGCAACAATAGTAAACCTACAATTTCTTTTTTTCAGCCAATCAGAATTTTTCAGCAACCGTGATCACACTAACAATTTTCCTGGACCCCTTCCAATGGAGCGATAATCCTTTCCAACTGCACGCACTCGCAGTATTTCGATCAGTGAAGCCCCTTTATATATATATATATATATATATATATATATATATATATATATATATATATATATATGTATATATATATATATATACATACGTACATACATATATACATACATATATACATACATGTATATATATATATATATATATACACACATATATATATGTATATATATAAATATATATGTATATATATGTATATACATATATACATATATATATATACATATATATACATATACATATATAAATATATATATATAGTATTTATATATATATATATATATATATATATATATATATATATATATATATATATATATACATACATACATACATATACCAAGGCTTTTTCCCCCTTCCAAGGGAGGTAGCCAAAAAGGGAAAGGCATAAAAACACTCCCACCCATTTCATCCCTAAATACACTCCACACCCCTCCCATCCTCCCTCTCATCTGAGCACCTCCTGGATGACGGGTCATCCCTGCACCCTGCCCACCGCTCTGGGTCAGAAGCAGTGTCGCAAGACACAGCACATCCACAGCAAGGCCGCTTCATTTAATCGGCGACCCCCCCTCTCCGTCCCCCCTTGCATATAAGGAGAGGACGGGGAGAAATCCCTTCTGGCTGCGTCAAAATTTACTCACAAATACTACCCCACCCCCCCGCCCATTCCTCCTCAAGCAATCACAACATCATCCATATACAACCATTCTCCACTCACCTCTGTCTTCCGTCCTCTCCTTTCCTTCCTCAACAGACATTCCCCTCTTCCCCAAAGGCCCCTTCACCCCATCCATCCACCTCATCCTAGGAAGTCCCCTCATGTTCACTCCCTCCACATCTGCCTTCCATACCTCTTTTACTAGTCTTTTTTCACTCATTCTTTCCATGTGTATAAATCATCCTAATATTTTTTCATCAACCCTATCTCCCAAATCCTTTTTCACCCCTGTTCTCCTCCTCACCTCCTCATTTCTCACTCTATCCAGCCTAGTAACCCCCACCATACTTCTCAGACACCTCATCTCAAACACATTCAAACTCCTTCTCTCTTCGTCTCTTATGTTCCACGTTTCTGCCCCATACAGTGCTGTTTTCACAATCACTCCTTCATCAAGTCTCCTCTTCGCATCCATTCCCAAATGTCTATTCCTCATTACACTCTTTAATCCACCAAGGCATTTACTCGGTTCTCTCAATCTACATTCTACCTCCACCTTCATTCCACCTTTTCCTGCTACACTTGCACCCAAGTATCTAAAACTATCCACTTCCTCCAGTCGCTCTCCCTTAATGTTCACTTCCAGTCTACTGCCACTTTCACCCCTTGTACATATCTCATCACCTTACTTTTACCCACATTTATCTTTAGCTTTCTTCTATCACATACTCTCCCAAACTCTGCCACCAGCTTCCTCAATCCCTCCTCTGACCCTGCCACAATCGCAGTGTCGTCCGCAAACAACAGCTGGCTCACCTCCCACTTTTCTCCATTTTCTTTAACCATCTCAAATCCCTGACCCACTACCCTAGCATTCACCTCTCGCACCACCCCATCCATGTATAAGTTGAACAGCCAGGGCGACATAACGCATCCTTGACGAAGTCCCACCTTTACTTCAAACCACTCACTCTCTCCATTTCTAATCCTGACACAAGCTCTACTACTCTCATAAAAACTCTTGACAGCTCCCAAAAGCTTTCCTCCTATCCCATAAATCTGCATAACCTCCCACAGTGCCTTTCTGTCTACCCTATCATAAGCCTTTTCCAGATCCATAAAAGCCCAAAAAACATCCTTCCCCTTTCCTATAGCTTTCTCACATATCTGTCTTACCACAAAGATCTGATCTACACAACCTCTACCTGTCCTAAATCCACACTGTTCCTCACCAATTACTCCTTCTGTTCCTCTCCTAATCCTCTCAATTAAGATCCTCCCATAAGCCTTCCCTACTACACTTAACAGGCTAATCCCTCTGAAACTACTACATTCACACTTGTCCCCCTTTCCCTTGTAAAGAGGAACTATACAGGTACTTCTCCAGTCCTCCGGTACTCTACCCTCTCTCCAGCAAACATTAAATAACCTCACCAACCAGTCCACCATCACTGAACCTCCCTTTTTCAGACATTCTTCATGGCATCCATCCAGACCAGGTGCCTTACCTGCTTTCATCATCTTTACAACTGCCTTCACCTCATCCTTCCTTATTTCTCCTCCATTCTCCTCACTCATATATGAAAAAATATATATAAATATATATACATATATATATAAACATATATACATATACAAATATATATATATATATATATATATGTATATATATATGTATATATACAGTATTTATATATATGTATGTATGTTTATATGTACACACACGCATACACACACGCATACAAACACACACACACACACACACACACACACACACACACACACACACACACACACACACACACACACACACACACACACACACACACACACATATATATATATATATATATATATATATATATATATATAGATATGTATATATATTTATATAAATGTATATATACATATATATATATATATATATATATGTATGTATGTATATACATATATATATATATATGTACATATTCATGTATATATATATATATATATATAAATATATATATATATATGTATATATATGAACATATATACATATATATGTATATGTACACATATATATGTATACATATACACATATATATGTATATATATACATATATATACATATATATATATGTATATTATACATATATATGTATATACATATATATATATATATATATATATATATGTATATATATGTATATACATATATGTATATATATATATCACTGTCCAGTAATGTCGTTACACATTAGTAATTGCACTAAAAACCCACTATTATTTGGATTTAAGAAAAGAATGAAATAACGAATTTCCGTATATTTCGATCACTTGCTGTGATCCTCTTCAAGCGGAATACATAGACAAAAGAACATACATATCTTATATACAGATGAGAGAGGTAAAGTTAGGGAACATGGACAAGACATCTCATGTGGCATCTATATTGTTGCGCGGGTTTAGTGGCAAATCGTCCGCTTTTACAATATAAGGAAATAATTTGTTAACGGCCAAGGTGGTTATGTAATCTGGTGACCATTGGCCTTTTGAGATATTAAAATTCGGGAATTGTTTTATTAAGGAAGATTCAATAATTTTCCTTTTATAACTACATTTGGATTTGAAAATGGTTTTTGCCTCGTCCCAATTTATTCTGTGATTATTGTTGGCTACGTGTTGAAATACCGCAGAGTTATGTTGAGCATATTTTACTGAGTTTTTATGTTCTTTAATTCTCGTTTTTAATTCTCTGCCCGTTTGTCCCCAATACACTTCATCACAATCTGAGCAGGGTAATTTGTAAACTCCGGGATTTATATCTTCTGTTGGTCTGTGATGAACGTTAACTACTTTTCTGAATAGATTGTTGGGATAACTAAAAATGATATTTACGTTATCTTTTGGCAACATTTGAGAGAAATTATTGATGGATTGGTTAAAAGGAAGTTTTAGGCAGTGTTTGTTCCATTTATGATATTGAGATGGATGGGGAGTGGATTTATAATAACTGGTTTTGGCCTTGCTTAAGGCTTTATTTGTAAACCAGTCTGGGTATCCTAGTCTTTTTAACTGAGTTTTGATGATAGAAATTTCTGACTCTAAATAAGATGGGCTACATAATCTTAGTGCCCTTAGAAAAAGACCTGAAGCAACACTATATTTGATATTATCAGGATGGTTGCTGTAGAAGTGTACATAACTCCCAGTATGTGTGGGTTTTCTGTACATTGTGAAAGAAAGAAGATCCTGATGTCTCATGACTGAGATGTCCAAAAATGGTAATCTGTTATCTACTTCCCATGCCACTTTAAATTTAATATTAGTAGTAAGGTGGTTAAGTCTATTGAAGAAATCATTAAATGAACCCCACTCTTCATCCCAAATCGTGAAGATGTCATCTACATATCTATACCAGAACATTCCGTGGGGTTTTATGTCCTGCAGAAGTACCGTCTCGAAATATTCCATATATAAATTTGCTAGCACAGGAGAGAGATGGGATCCCATTGAACAGCCAAATTTTTGCTTGTAATATCTATCATTGAACGAAAATACATTTGTACCAGCACATAATTTTGTCAAATTAATGATTTTATTTATTGAGATGGGAAGTTGATCTTGATAGTGCTGTAATTTATTTTCCAGGAACTTTAAAACTTCTGCTACATTGATGTTCGTGAATAAAGACACTATGTCTAGGCTTAACAATTTACTACTTCCCGGAATATGATGACTCTTGATCTTATTATTGAATCTTCCTTAATAAAACAATTCCCGAATTTTAATATCTCAAAAGGCCAATGGTCACCAGATTACATAACCACCTTGGCAGTTAATAAATTATTTCCTTATATAGTAAAAGCGGACGATTTGCCACTAAACCCGCGCAACAATATAGATGCCACTTGAGATGTCTTGTCCATGTTCCCTAACTTTACCTCTCTCATCTGTATATAAGATATGTATGTTCTTTTGTCTATGTATTCCGCTTGAAGAGGATCACAGCAAGTGATCGAAATATACGGAAATTCGTTATTTCTTCTTTTCTTAAATCCAAATAATAGTGGGTTTTTAGTGCATATATATATATATATATATATACATATATATGTATACACACAAACGCACACACACACACATATATATATATATATATATATATATACATATATATATATATATATATATATATATATATATATATATATATATGTGTATATATATACATACATGTATATATTATTTTTTTGAATACAAAAACACCATAAAGGCTCCCTACTCATATGGTGTTTATCTAGTCAATCTTGTCGGCAGACTGCCACTTTTAAGCATTTTTTTTTCGCTTGTAACAACTAGGAAATTAAAGATCGGAATACTGAACGTTTTCGTCTATTAAGACATTTTCAAAGTACATAGTGTCAGTGACACTATGTACTTTGAAAATGTCTAAATAGACGAAAACGTTCAGTATCCCGATCTTTAATTTCCTCGTGGTTACAAGCAAAAATCTTTATTCATGTGTTTTTTGTGATTATTGTTGCAACATGTATATATATATCTATATATATATATATATATATGTATATATATACATATATATATATATATATATATATATATTTATACTGTACACACACACACACACACACACACACACACACACACACACACACACACACACACACACACACACACACACACACACACACACACACATGGCGCTGTGGTTAGAGCTCTGGCCTGCCACTACGGAGGTCCGGGTTCGACCCTCGCCCGGGGCTGAAATAATATCAGTATCGCAGCGCTGAGGGGTGTTACTCCAACTCTCGTGGGCGGGGAGTTGGGGGTGTGTGTGTGTGCAAGGTCATAGCATTACCCATAGATCGGACCTACGAGCTCTGAGCTCTCTTCCAGGAGGGAAATAGCTGTCGATCACGAGTCCAACACGTGATCCAAAGACCAAGTGAATACACACACACACACACACACACACACACACACACACACACACACACACACACACATACACACACACACACACACACACACACACACACACACACACACACACACACACACACACACACACACACACACACACACACACACACACACACACACACACACACACACATATATATATATATATATATATATATATATATATATTAAGGGTAGAAGGTCTTCTCTCAAACATGTTTTATTAAAAGTGATAGACAATTCAGTATGCTGAATTTTCTTAAGGATATCACTTTTAATGAAACATGTTTGAGAGAAGACCTTATGCCCATATATCCCCTTAATATTCCTAGTGATGGGGCAGTCAACGTGAGCAAAAGAAAGAGACATAAGCCCACTGTCGAAGCTAGAAGAAATTTCATGACTAGAAGAATACAAGAGCTGACGACCAAGCTTGAAGAACTTCGTAATAAGGAGAATATCCTTAAGAAAATTCAGCATGCTGAATTGTCTATCATATTTAATGAAACACACACACACACACACACACACACACACACACACACACACACACACACACACACACACACACACACACACACACACACACACACACACACACACACACACACACACACACACACACACATATATATATATATATATATATATCTATATATATATAAATATTAAGGGTGTATATGGGCAGGAGGTCTTCTATCAAACATCTTTCATTGCAAGTGATAAATAATTCAGCATGGGTTGCATTGAAGAAGTGTTCAGCAGAATCGAAAAACCGGAAATTTATTGTCGTTATATTGATGACATCTTTATAAAGGCTACACGCAATAAAGATATTATATTACTTAAGAAGTATCTCCAAGATGACTTCGGTTTAATCTTCACGATC
>NC_134813.1:3785701-3798201 GCF_046742065.1 Oratosquilla oratoria
TCACATGTTACTGATGAACACTGGTGACATTCATCTTGCCACCTGTGCAACACATCATACCGTGCCACCCCAGCATAACGGGGAACAACTCACATGTTTTAACATGGCGAACGCCATCTGAGAGAAGTACAGTTGTCGTTTATTTTCATTATTCTCATTAATATCAATATTATCACTACTATTACTATTATTATCATTGTTACTGTTATTGTCATTATCATTATCAATATTATTACTATTATTATTATCATTATCATTATTATTATTACCATTATTAACATTATTATTATCATTATCATTACTATAATTATCATAATTTTATTATGAATCTAGAACACACACACACACACACACACACACACACACACACACACACACACACACACACACACACACACACACACACACACACACACACACACACACACACACACACACACACACACACACACACACACACACACACACACACACACACACACACACACACACACACACACACACCTTCATAAGGCCATGATAATGTCCCCCTTCCTCACGCGTGGGTCTTCATGGTCGACAATCAAGTAGATGATCAACACGGCCATAGGTTCACACGTGCACGGACGCGCCACAGAATCCATTCACGGAGAGATTCAACAGATTCACAAAAGTGAAAGTAAACAAACATGTGTGTGTGTGTGTGTGTGTGTGTGTGTGTGTGTGTGTATGTGTGTGTGTGTGTGTGTATGATTCAACATGGTCTTGGATCACGTATTGGACTCGTGATCGACAGCTATTACCATTCCGTGTGTGTGTGTGTGTGTGTGTGTGTGTGTGTGTGTGTGTGTGATTCACCATGGTCTTGGATCACGTGTTGGACTCGTGATCGTTAGCTTTTTCTCTCACGGAAGAGAGCTCATAGTTCATATATGACCGATCTGTGGGTAATGCTGTGACCTTACACGCACACACACCCAACTCTCCGCCCACGAGAGTTGGAGTAACGACTCACAGTGCAGCGATACTGAAATTATTTCATCCCTGGGAGAGATTTGACCCCGGTCCGCAGTGCTGACGGCTGGGAACTCTAACTACTGCTCTATTGTGTCGTGGTGTGTGTGTGGAAAAGAAATAAACAATTTTTTCGTGTGGATGCACGTATTCCTGGAACAGCCCTGATGATGATATAGCCCAAACTAAAACCATAAACAAAAAAATACATATAGAGAAAACAAAACTAAATTATGCGAAAGCCCTTTGCCATATGCAAAAGTCTAGGTAAATAGAGATAAAAATACATTCATTGAGAGTCATCAAACGTGCATACTGGTGCTTTTCAAATGTAAACGCACGGATCGTGTGCCAGTTTCACAAACAATCGACATGACGTCACACACGTCCGCCCCCTTGAAACAGATTTCAATATTAAGAAATCGAGTTAATCCATTTTGTTGGATATAAGTTACACTGTCTTCGTATTTTAACCTATTCATCAACCTACTTACTCATCTCCTAGTTTACCTATTCATTTCATTCATATCTATTTAATTCTTTGTATATGGATGAATCATTTATTTGTTCTGTGAACTGATTGAAACATTGATCAATCGACTTATTTTGTTCTTGCATCCTGTATATTTTTGATTGAGAGTTCAACTAGTTTTCCTGAATTTTATCACATCGTATGACTGGGTATGCACATGCAAATGCTCAGCCAGACCAGCACAGGACGTTTGCCTCTCCTCCTCCTCCTCCTCCTCTTCCTCCTTGGCACCTGGTATGACAGGCCCTCATACACACGTGCCCAATGTAGGGTGCAGCCTGCGACACTGCTAGAGAACATGCGTACATACATACATACATGCAAACATACATACATACATACATGCAAACATACATACATACATACATACATACATACATACATACATACATACATACATACATACATACATACATACATACATACATACATACATACATACATATATACATGCATACATACATACATACATGCATACATACATACATACATACTTACATATATACTTACAATGTATACACACACACACACACACACACACACACACACACACACACACACACACACACACACACACACACACACACACACACACACACACACACACACACTCTCCGTTAAGGCTCCCCACGGAGCGCCATGTACTTAGATGTTCCGCAATATTGTAATTGACCTTTCCCAATGTTAGTTTTTTGTGTTTATAACCCATGTATCAAAAAACATTGTATTCAGTTGATAATGTAACAAGATATACGAAACGCCCTGCTAGTAAATAACAGATGATCAACGCCGAGATTTCCGTCGCATTTAACACTACATGTATATATATATATATATATATATATATATATATATATATATATATATATATATATATATATATGTATACATACATATATATAAATATATATATATATATATATATATATATATATGTATATGTAAGGACTGTGAAGAAGTGTACTGGGGCCAAACAGAGAGTTGACTACAAGAATTAAGGAACATCAAAACTCCATCAAATATGGTCAAGAGAATTCCGCAGTGTTTCTACAGACCAGCAAAGAGGATCATCGCATGGACTGGGATAATGCTGCCATCGTCTACAAATACCACTGCAGCTTTCAAAGAAAAATTATTGAATCCTCTCTGATTAAACATGTACCTAATTTTAATACCTCCAAAGGTCAGTGGTCCCCAGACTGCATAACTTGGATGGCTGCTAAGAAATCCATCTCAAAAGCAGCCGGACTTGACCTCACCATCAGTCAACCTTCGCCCCGACCTCATCAAGGACATATAATCTGAGTCCCCCCTTTTCCCTGTACCCCAAATGTACCCCACGTAGCTATATACTGTATATCTCATACTCCACACAATATATCATTTTGCTGAAGAGGACCACAGATAGTGGTCGAAATATACAGATTTTCTGCCCATCTTATCTCATTCTCGACAGTGGGTCAATAAGTCTTATTTTACAAATATATGTAGATATCAGAGGACAACTAAACTAAATATCATAATAATAAGAAAACAATAAACCCGCGTATTATTGCTCCAGAAAGAGAGGATGGAAAAAAGGAACCACAAATATCACCACGTTAATCTTTCAACGACGCAGAGTTTGTTCTGGCCTAGACAAAACTATTTTAGTCAGCTCAGGGAGGACTGTATGAGAGGTGCTTAAAGGTCAACTGAGAAGGTTTTCAAAGAGGTGGTGAAAATTTGCTAGATGTATGGCTTGATAACTTTTTGATAGAATAATGCATAAATGAATCCTGATTATTACGCAATGTGATAAAAAGACCTATCAAAATATCGGTAGTAGATGAACTTTCCTTCGTCAATCTTCGGCTGTTCTCGTAAGGCTGTGACGTCAACCTCGCTGTTTACATTCTGATGCATCCATATGCGTGCACTATAAAATGCCATACCGCACTGTCAACTTGATCAGTGATATGTCATATTTTGTGTGTTAGCAAGGTTTTATCAAGTATTTAGTTCGAAAATGGTTTATTGTGTCGCCGCAAACTGCAACAGTGATTCGACGAAACATTCTGCTGCGGATGAACTTAATTTTCATTCTTTTCCGAAAGATCCTGTTCGCAAAAAGGACTGGATCATTCGGTGCAAATGGCACGAGTCATGGATGCCTGGATTGAAAGTGAAACTCTGTTCGAAACATTTCGAAGAAAAAATGTACACTCGAGACCCTGGCTTTGCCGAGTCACTAGGAATTAGCATGAAACCCATTCTAAAAGAAGATGCAACACTAACAATTTTTGTCATCGACAAGACCCAGGTTCGGCAAACAAACGACGTCGAATGAGCACTTCTACTGAAAAAAGACAACGCCTGGAGGTAGATGTATAAGTCTGTATCATGTGTATAGGTAGGACTGTGTTAGCTACGCTGTCACTGACAATCGTCAAGAAACATAGTAAGGCTTGACTAACGATTTTTGGGCTAGGCCTAAGCAGTTTGGTTACAGTCATGATATAGGTTGGCTAGGCATGTACGCCTATGAATATGATCACCCCACTCCACCAGATTGACAGGCATGACCATAATGACAGGGGGTTCCATAATAGGCATATGACCACGTCTTGACAATTTGAGTCAACCAAATTAAAGTCTATTTTTTGAGAGTCAAACAAATGAATCCCCCCCTCCCCACCACCACCACCTCAACAGGAGTTAATCCTAATTATCCTGGACCAGGAGGGAGGAATTCGTATTGATATAGACTAATTATTTTTTTAGTTGTTACAAAGTGCCTATGATGAATATTCACGAATCCTTGAAACTTTTGCCTGTAAATATGAAGCTTGGCATTCAAATCCGATAAATCACTTTCGTATTTCTGGCTATGTCCAAGAATGTAAACAACAACCCTTACGTCATCAGTTGCCCTAGCGGTGGGCAATGTAACTACGACATTGAAAAGTTCGTCTGCTATCAGACACTTTTAAGATCATGCTGTTTGGATAAAATCAAGACTACAAAATGCTAGAAACGTGCATTTTAGTGTTCTAGCTTCTTCTAAGTTATATTTTCATACATGAAATAACAAAAAATAAAGAAATCCAAAACTTTCTCACTTGACCATTAAGGTTATCTTTTCCACGAGAAATAGGGGAGCCCAGGGTGCTCTAAGATCTGAATAAAACCGTCTAGAGACATGACAGAAAATAGTATATCTAGGAGTGACCCATAGAAGGGTGGAGGCGTGCGTACTAGAACGTTTCCTCTAGAATCGACCATCTAGAGTAGTGGTTCTCAACCTAGGGACCAAAAGAGTTTCATAAGTGGGACTACAAGCCGGACACGTGGTTGGTTGTTAATGATGTATAACGAACATATTGAAGTGGTTTCCAGTAGGCTAGAGAACAGCAATACATATCTATGGGTGTGACGTGAGAAAACGTATTGAGAACCACAGATCTACAGGAAAGCGAACCAAGCCCACGATGGTCAAGCTTTCAGTTCAAGAAAATCAGCTGGCGGCACCCGAGGCGCAGAAGAGGATTAAGAGCACAGTAACCTTAGTAGCCCGAAAATCTTGACAAACTATTCAAACAACAAGGTAAGGTTTAGTCCACATTTGTATCGGCGGAGGAGGAAGAAGAGGAGGAGGAGAAAGAGGAGGAGGAGAATATTAATGGTCTTAACAGCATATCTTTTAATTAAACACTTTCATTTATACAATTTTCCTTAATTCTTGTCTGAAAGTGATCTTTTTAATTGAAATATTTACGATGCATAGGACACAGTGGTAGAGTTCCCGGCTGCCACTACGGCGGTCCGGGTTCGAATCCCGCTCAGGGATGAAATAATTTCAGTATAGCTGCGCTGTGAGTCGTTACTCCAACTCTCGTGGGAGGGGAGCTGGGTGTGTGTGTGTGTGTAAGGTTCAGCATTACCCATAGATCGGTCATGTATAAGCTCTGAGCTCTCTTCCGGGAGTGAAATAGCTGTCGATCACGAGTCCAACACGTGATCCAAGACCGTGGTGAATCACACACAAACACATACATGTCAAAACTATACACCGAACCAAGACAAGGTCATTCCTATGCTGTAGCACAAACAAATGCAAATATAAAACAACTATAGTAAAAATGAAAATAAAATTAGAAGCCAATAAATAAATAAATAAATAAATAAATAAATAAATAAATAAATAAATAAATAAATAAATAAATAAATAAATAAATAAATAAATAAATAAATAAATAAATAAATAAGTAAATAAATAGATAAATAAATAAATAAATAGACAAATAGATAAATAAATAAATGAATTAATAAAGAGAACTAGGAGGTATCACGATTTCAGGACCCGTAGGAATGGTGACCGAAGCCAGAGGCGAAGACGAGGTACCAGTGACGTCATGTCGCTTCACCAAACTTGTGACGTCATAGTCAACATTGGGAGATTTATGTCACGACCTCTATCCACTATCACAATCATGAAAAAATATATATCATTTCTCCGAATCACAAGTTCCTTTAGTACCTGTGATGATAACGGTAATAGTGTGTATAACACACTAACAACACCCAACAACTGCTTCTGACCTAGGGCAGTGGACAAGGTGCAGGGATGACCCGTCATCCAGGAGGTGCTAAGATAAGAGGGAGGGTGGAGGGGTGTGGAGTGTATTCAGGGATGGAATGGGTGGGAATGATTTTATGCATTTTCCTTTTTGGCTACCTCCCTTGTAAGAGGGAAAAAGCCTTGGTATATGTATGTATATATTTATATATATATATATATATATATATATATATATATATATATATATATATATATGTGTGTGTGTGTGTGTGTGTGTGTGTGTGTGTGTGTGTGTGTGTGTGTGTGTGTGTGTATTCACCTTGGTCTTTGGATCACGTGTTGGACTCGTGATCGACAGCTATTTCCCTCCCGGAAGAGAGCTCAGAGCTCGTATGACCGATCTATGGGTAATGCTATGACCTTTCACACACACACACACCCAACTCCCCGCCCACGAGAGTCAGAGTAACGACCCGAAGCACAGCGATACCGAAATAATTTCGGCCCTGGGCAGGATTCGAACTGGTTACTGCGAGCACCATCGTACTTCCCAGTCCAGCGCTCTACCAACTGTGCCACCGAGTTGTGTGTGTGTGTGTGTGTGTGTGTGTGTGTGTGTGTGTGTGTGTGTGTGTGTGTGTGTGTGTGTGTGTGTGTGTGTGTGTGTGTGTGTGTGTGTGTGTGTGTGTGTGTGTGTGTGTGTGTGTGTGTGTGTGTGTGTGTGTGTGTGTGTGTAGATCTATTCTTTGACAAGAAAATGTGCAGTACTGTACATAATGATCTTAGTTTTGACGAAAGTTCACATCTAATGTGTTATAGGAAAGGGAATAAAATCACCTGGTGGCATCAGCATTTTACACAAATAGACTAATAATATAATTGGGATCATAATACACAGGATATCAAAGTAGATAATATAGTCACCCCTTACCCCCATGCTGTTACGACGTTTTCTTTCACAAAGAAAGTTCGAACTCGGTAGACGTGCACGAGTGCACGCACACACATAAGTGTGATAATTGGAAAAATATGACAGGACCTTACGAATATAGCTGCTTTCCTGTATGTTGCTATGTAAACACCATTGAGTAAACGCATACACACACACACACAAACACACACATACACACACACACACACACACACACACACACACACACACACACACACACACACACACACACACACACACACACACACACACACACACACACACGGCTCGGTGGCGGATTGGTAAAGCACTGGCCTCACAAGCCAGAGAACCGGGGTTCGATTCCCCGGCCGGGCGGAGATAAGTTGGGTTTGTCTCCTTTCACGTGTAACCCCTGTTCACCTAGCAGTGAGTAGGTACGGGACGTTAGTCAAGGAGTTGTGACCTTGCTGTCCCGGTGTGTGGTGTGTGAGTGGTCTCAGACCTACCCAGAGATCGGCAAATAATGAGCTCTGAGCTCACTGCCGTAGGGTGGTGTCTGGCTGTCTCGACAGAGACTGCAGCAGATCCGAGGTGAATACACACACACACACACACACTTGGAACAAACTGGATAATGAAATAGTAAGCGCAAAAACCATTCACGAGTTTAAAAGCAAACTAGACACTGAGAGATACAATGGCGGGACAATACGAGCATAGCTCCCCTTCCCGCAAAATACAACTAGGTAAATACAACTAGGTAAAACACACACACACACACACACACACACACACACACACACACACACACACACACACACACACACACACACACACACACACACACACACACACACACACACACACACACACACACACACACACACATTGGAACAAGTTAGATGAGAAAGTGGTGTGTGCAAAAACAATACATGAATTTAAAAATAGTTTAGATAAAATGAGATATGAAGACGGGACACCACGAGCATAGCTCCCCTTCCCGTAAAATACAACTAGGTACATACAACTAGGTAAATACACACACACACATAGATCGGTCATACGAGCTCTCTTACGTGAGGGAAATAGCTGTTGATCAGTCCACCACGTGTTCCAAAGACCAAGGTGAATATGTACACACGCAGCTTGTAGTCATGTCCATACATGCGTGACTATGCAGACATGTGTATGCAAGGCCAGTGAAGTCTGGGCTACAACATGGTGTACGCCTCATGGCCAAGAATTTACGGATGGACTGACAAGTTTCATAATTTTAGGTCAGTTTCCCTTGGGTCCATCATTGGCAAGTGAAATCTATGGGAAAAAATCGTATCCCTGACGTGAATAACAATCACTGGGATGAAATTAAACGTTCTGAAATAACAATATATCTATTCCCGCTCTTGTATGCAGGATGACCAGATTTCTTAATCTTGTTTTCTTTTCGGTTTATAGTTCTCAAGTTTTGTTGGACAAAAGAAAGATTTGAATAAGCGAAACTATATATTTCGATTACTAACTGCAGTCCTTTTCAGTAGTACAGAGTGGACGGAGGATGCTGTCTTAAATAACAACCTCTTACAAATGGAAGGGAACTAGGAAAAGAATAAATGTCACTACCCCAACCCTTATGTGACCTGAGGATGACATGAGGTCGGGTCAAGGGGAGGGGGAGGAAACTTGTTGACAATTTGTTTGGTGATGAATAATCCTGATATTATATCTGGGGTCCATTGACCCTTGGAAATATTCATCGTGGGCGAATATTCAATTAAAGTGGATTCCACCATTTTCCTTCTGAAACCCCAGCCAGATTTATAGATGAGATCGGATTTTTCCCAGTCCATCCGGTGATTAAATTTATTCAAGTGTTGAAACACGGGTGAACTTTCTTGACCATACTTGATAGATCTCTTTTGTTCATTCAATCTTGTCCTTAGGCTTCTCCTCGTCTGACCTATGTATGAAAGGATACAATCTTTACATGGAAGGGAGTAAATACCTGGGATATGATCTCTCAACCTCTGGTGAACATTAACAACATTTTTATTAATGGTATTAGAGTAATTATGAATTAAATTTATCTTCTCTTTGGGAAGAAATTTGGACGAATGACTAATGGACTCTGAAAAGGGGATGACAAGGGGATTTTGTCTCTTTTTTGGCTTAGTGGAAGGGTGATTGAAAAAGCTAGTTCTGGCTTGGCTGAGGTTTTTTTTTTTTCCAGGAACCACTGAGGGTAAGCTAATTCTATTAATTGGGACCTGATGGAGATTAATTCGTGTTCTAAAAATTGGGGGCTACAAATCCTGAGGGCTCGGAGAAAAAGACCCGAAGTTACATTTCTTTTAATGTGATATGGGTGATGACTAAAGAAGTGAAGGTAACTTCTTGAATGGGTGTTCTTTCTGAAAATAGTGAAGGCAAGCCTATTCCCATTCTTCATGATTAAGGTGTCTAAAAAGGGGATTTTATGTTTTTTCCCATTCTACTTTGAACTTGATATTAGCATCCTCCTTCCACTTTATACTACTGAAGAGGATTGCAGTTAGCAATCAAAATATATAGTTTCGCTTACTCAACTCTTTCTTTCGTTCGACTGTGGTGTCAGTATATATATATATATATATATATATATATATATATATATATATATATATATATATATATATATATATATAGATATATATAATGAATAAGTAAAAAAATAAAAAAATAAAATAAAAATAGACAAATAAATACATAATCGACCCGAACACGCTTTCTTCCTTTCTCTTTCCTTTCACAGGGAGGATCTAGAACTCTCTTCCCTCTTGTGCCTTTCCACCTCCCTACCGCTCGGACACCTTCAAGAGGGCATAGTATCTAGACTCTTTCCTACTCCCATCACTTAGGATTGATAGAGTACATTCTCTTCTTAATCCTTGGAGTTCCCCGAAAAGGAGACTAATCCCAATAACAGAAATGATGATTATCACGAACAAAGAGTAAACCTACCAGAGACACAAACAGACATTAAGGCTCGTTTCACACGTATCGAATTTTCGCCTTGCGCCGTCCACGGCACGACGCCGTGCTCCCAAATAACCATGGGTGTCTGTGGACGCTTTCACACGTCACGACCACGACCATGTGTAAAAATGTTCACAGACGCCCATGGTTATTTGAGAGCACGACGTCGTGCCGTGGACGGCGCAGGTCGAAAATTCAATACGTGTGAAACGAGCGTGAGTACCATTACTGGCGTTCGGAGTTGCATACTCATTAAAGGAGATATTATCCAATAATTTACACCAAAGTAACGCCTACATCTGCGTCCCTTCCCAATTAACAAGATAGTGTTTACAATACACAAAGCCTGGTGTGAACAATTGTGAATCGGGCGCTACAAAGGCATAAAGGCTATTTTGGTGGAGCTCAACAAAGGAAAAGCGTCTCTATCGAGCCTCATGGCTAAGATCATGTGCATGAGACTTGGGACTGATGATGATGATGATGATGATGATGATGGTGATGATGATGATGATGATGATGATGATGATGATGATGATGATGATGATGATGATGATGATGATGATGATGATGATGATGATGATGATGATGATGATGATGATGATGATGATGATGATGATGATGATGATGATGATGATGATGATGATAATGATGATGATGATGATGATGATGATGATGATGATGATGATGATGATGATGATGATGATGATGATGATGATGATGATGATGATGATGATGGTTGGTGGTAGTGGTGCTGGTGATGCTGCTGCTGCTGCTGCTGATGATGATAATGATGATGATGATGATGATGATGATGATGATGATGATAATGATGATGATGATGATTATGATGATGATGATAATGATGATGGTTGAAGGTAGTGGTGGTGGTGATGATGATGGTTGGTGGTGATGGTGGTGGTGATGGTGGTAGTGACGGTGGTGGTGGTGGTGATGATGATGATGATGATGATGATGATGATGATGATGATGATGATGATGATGATGATGATGATGATGATGATGATGATGATGATGATGATGATGATGATGGTTGGTGGTAGTGGTGCTGGTGATGATGATGATGATGATGATGATGATGATGATGATGATGATGATGATGATGATGATGATGATGATGATGGTTGGTGGTAGTGCTGCTGCTGCTGATGATGATGATGATGACGACGACGATGGTTGATGGTGGTGGTGGTGGTGATGGTGATGCTGCTGCTGCTGATGATGATGACGGTGATGAAGTTGATGATAAAGATGGTAATGAAAGTGGTGATGATGGTGAAGGTAATGATAGTGATAATAATGATGATGATATTGATGATGATGAATTTGATGATAAAGTTGGTGATAATGAAAGTGGTGATGATGATTAAAGTAATGATAGTCATAATAATGATGGCGAAGATGATGGTGACGATGATGATGATTATATTGATAACAGCAGGAATAATAACGAAAAAAACCCGGTAAAAACATAAAACTGTCAACGTGTTATTTCCACAATAATTTTCATTGTCAGTTATTATTGCTATCAATGACGCGTGATGGCTGGAAGGGAAATGTGATTGGCCAGTACACATCGAGGGCCCCTGTCTTAATTCGTTTTAGTTATTAATTTTCGAAAATTATTTAGACAACCATGTTACTTTGTTCCATTAGACGTTTGTCTGTTTGTCTATCTGTAACGTAAAATGACGTCAAGTGTGACCTTGACCTTTGTATTTGACCTAAAATGGGGGTCAGAATGCTCAAAATATGTTCTTCTCATCATCGCCTGATTCCTTCTTCCAGACAAATACCTTTACAGCAAAAATATATATCCACTTAGTATTTGATTATTGTAACGTGTCATGTAGCGTATAATGAAGCTCTTCGACACGTTCGACAACTGCAAAATGGTGGTGACTATACACCAAGGAAACATACAAACCTTTCACACGAACAAAATCGCGTCCACATGCACAAATATCTACACATGCTTTTTCTTCGACTAAAATTCACTTCCTTTCTAACTTTCTTTCATTCTACATCTTCTCATTTCAGTGTGTTTCTCCCTTTCTATGTCTCCGACCATTTTCCCCGCTTTTGGTTGACATAGATACAAGCGTCGAAGTCCCAAGCCCTTATAAAATCCCTTATCAAAAGCGCTCATTTTCCTACAGATTTCTCTGTCTGCCCTAGATCCATTTTTTACATCATCTGTTACACTACGAGAGTAAGCACCTTCTGGCACCATCTGTTAAATAAAACAAAAATTCTCACCAGGAGGAGACTGGAGGCAAACCCCACATCCGTGTTACCACATTTGAACCAATCACGATCCGTATCAATGGCTGTACTCTGGATCAGATTCCTAAAATAATTTTTTTTATATATTTATAGTAAATAAAGAAAAAATAATTCTAGTTTTCGTAAACTAGTATAAATTATTTTTTTCCCAGGCAACTTTGGGACAGTTTGTTGTAAGATTC
>NC_134813.1:3803201-3808201 GCF_046742065.1 Oratosquilla oratoria
TATCAACAATGAACAATGCATGGACTGAGTCTGGATACTCAGTATCCATGGATGAGTTAATATTTACAGAAAAAGGGAACATACAAGAAATATGTGTTTGACGTATGTTAATAAAGAAATGCTGATCTTGTAGATTGGGAATGTTGGACGCAGATGTCTCGGTCGCTTGACCAGGTGTCCGGGTGAAGTCAGAAGTCACTGATCACTCTGACCACTGTCAGATCCGACCACAATGGCGGGTCCCTTGGGAGTTATCTGAAGATGTCGGACATGTGCACGGTAGACATCTAAAGTAATGAATCTTCCCCTCAATCATCACGCAACAAGTGTAAGCTCCTGTCACTGGATCCACATAATATTCTTGATGATTCCCGTAAGATGGCAATGGCTCATGACATTTGGATCAGTATATGTAGGCCGTACATCTGAATGAATCACTGCGTCTTTTTTCACATTCTTTGTTAGGAGCATAAATGTTAATCAAGAGTACTCAGGTTAAGATTATAACACGAAAGGTCATTTCAGAGCTCAGACTACGGATACTACGCTAAAGTAGCACAAATAAATAGAAAATTAAGTAAATAAAGAAATGAAATTACATTGTGAAAAGAAAGGGAAAATCTATTTGTGGGAGATTGTCAGGTGAGTAGGATAGCCCCAGCGAACGCATCGCCTGAGAACTGGGTGGGAGACTGACACGCGGGAAGAGTATGAAAACGACATTTCCACCACCACCCCTCCCCTCCTTCAAACTCCTACACTTCCCACCATGATTCTGTCACTTTTTCACCCCCATCACAACCAAGCCCCCTCCCCATACCTTGATTCTGTCCTTTTTCCACCCATCCCCATCCACAACTCCCCTCCCCCCAACCTCCCACGCACGATCAAGGACAGGAGACAGTATTAGTGAATCTATGGACCTTGAACCCCCCCCCCCCACACACACAATAACAACAATTCTCCCCTCACCCCTTCCTACCGTGATTCAGTCACATTTCAACCCTCCATCTTCCCACCCCCACCATGTTGGATTACAATTGACGCACGGGGGCATGCTGTACATCACACACACACACACACACACACACACACACACACACACACACACACACACACACACACACACACACACACACACACACACACACACACACACACACACACACACACACACACACACACACACACACACACACACACACACACACACACACACACACACATTCGTCGGATGAACGGCGAAGATTGGAGTTCCGAAGAAAAATTAAATTTTCGTGGATCTCAACGTCAAGGAACTACCTTATTGTATTTACAGGGAAGGGGAAAGCTCGTGGTGTAGGGGGAAGGTGATGAAAAAGGAGAAGGGGAGGAATTACTGAGGGAAATGGAAGGAAATGAAGAAGGAGAGGACTTGGTCCAGTTAGGCAGACGCCATATAAACAAACGTCAATTTAATGACGATGAAGGGACTAACAAAAATGTAAAGATTAGAAATATAGATAAGAGCAGCACAATGGAAGGTGAGGATAATAAATTCCAGGGATTTAATGAGGGGGGGGGGATATCAACTTCCCCCGATTAGCAAGCCTAGAGGAAAAACTTAAGAAAATGACCGAACACTGGGAGAATAGGTTCGGTAAAATGGCAGAGATTGAGCAGAGAGTTGACAAATTGGAAGAATTAGAGAAGGTGAACAAAAACCTAACTAAAAAAATAGAAGAATTAAAAAGACAGTTAAAAGAAGTAAAGGAGGAGAATGAGGAATTAAAGAAGAAGAACAAAGAGAATAAAGAGTCCATAACAAAAGAAGCATAGGGTTGGAAAAAAATCCAAGAGAACAGTAAACTTGCATTTACTGACATAATAAAACAGCAAATGAAAGAACAAACTGAAGACTCAGTTATTAAAGTGATGAGACAGAAGGAGAATATAGTAAGAGACTTAGCAGATAAAAAGAAATGTATAATTATATTAGGAATGTAAGAGAAGTATAATCTTAATAGAACCACAAGAATCAACGAGGAAAAAGAAAAAGTTAGCAGTTTACTTGAACTAGTTCAGGAAGATCAACCTGAACTCATGAAACAAATTGAAGAGATGTTTAGGCTCGGAAAATATAGTACAGATAAGACCAGACCAATTAAGATTAAATTCAGGTCACAAACGACAACAGTGAATATCTTAGCAAAAACAGGGAAACTAGCAAACAGTGAACAATATAAAAAGGTATGGATAAAAAGAGAAATGAATAGAGAGGAAAGGGAGGAAGAAAAAATGAAAAGGTAAGAAGCTAAGGAAAAAAAAAAAAAAAACGAGAACAGAACAGACAGAAAAAGATAAATTCTATTGGAGAGTAGTGAATATGAAAGTGAGGAGATAGACCATACCAGAGAAAACAAAAGGGAAACAGAAAATACAATGGAAGTAGCAGAAAATTAAGAGTGTCTTACACAAATATAGATGGATCAATAACAGGATTGAATGAACTGAATGATTATCTGAAGGAAAAAGAACCGGACATAATGGGAATTGTAGAGACAAAACTAAAAGGTCCACTACCACCCAACAGCGTAGGACATAATGCATATAATTATTGGATTAGAAACAGAGAGACAAAACAAAGGGGTGGAGTTATGTTCCTGACTAAGAAAGATATAAACGTGAGGAGTGTCACATTTGGAAAGAATAGAGTAGAGATGAATATAATCGAAGTGGAAGACAGAGATAAGAAGAACACAAAGTTTGTGATAAATTATGTGCCTCCAAAAACAGCCTCGTGGGAAGAAAATGAACATAAAAGTATGTTAGAAGACACAAGGATAACATTAGATAAGATAATGGAAAATGGAGAAAGAAAAGTTATGATGGGCGACTTTAGTTGCAAAGAAGTCTGCTGGGTGGAGACGACTCATGGGGAAATGTTCTACTCGATATGATTATTGATCATACAAGTTGTAGGGAGTTTAAAGACAAAAGAGATAAAGCCTGGACCAAATGGAAGAAAAAGATGTCATTGAAAAATGTTAAGATCAACCAAAACTATTTTACAGATTTGTAAACAACAAACTGAAAAAGAAACAAGATTTGGAGAAATTAAGACAAGGAGGAGTTGAATACACAGAGGAAATAGAAATGGCAGAAATTATGAACAAGCATTTGAAATCAGTGTTTTCAAGGGAGAACATAGAACCTGGAGAGATTGAATGGGAAGAAAAAGTCCCCCCATATGAAAGAAATAGAAGTAACAAAGAATGAAATAATGAAACACTTGAGTCATCTTGATGTCAGAAAATCACATGGACCAGATGAAATAGCAAACTGGATTTTGAAAGAATGCAGGAATGAACTGGCAGAAGATTGGAAAAAGCAAATATAGTACCTATATATAAAAGGGGAAATAAAGAAGACCTTAACAACTATAGACCATCTCTCTAACAAGTACAATAGCAAAAATTGTGAAAGAATTATCAAAAGTTGATTGGTAAAATATTTAAAAAAAAAAGTGCTAAATCAAAGGCAATTTGGATTCAGACAAAGACGATCATGCGTCACCAATTTAATATGTTTCTATTGAAGGCTAATAGATATAATACAAGAAAGAGATGGATGGGCTGATTGTGCATTTCTAGACCTAAAAAAAAGCTTTTGACAAAGTAGCACATAAGAAGTTGCTTAAGAAATTAGAAACTGAAGGAGGAATACAGGGCAAACTGCTTAAATGGATGGAAGGCTTTTTGCATGAAAGAAAAATGAGAGTAGTGATAAGAGACAAACATTTAAAATGGGATGAAGTAATAAGTGGTGTTCCACAAGGAACAGTTCTGGCCACAATAATGTTTGCTATATATATTAATGATATGGATGAAGAAATTGAAAGTTATATGAGCTTCTTTGCAGATGATGCAAAACTATTAAAAAAATGAACACGGAAGAAGATTGTGAGTCACTACAGAGTGATCTAAATAAAGTATGGGAATGGAGTAGGAAGTGGGAGATGGAGTTCAACACTAAAAAGTGTAGTATAATGGAATTTGGAAAAAGCAAAAAGAGAATAACAGGATCATATAAATTGGGAGAAGAAGGAATAAAAAAAGCTGAAAATGAGAAGGACCTGGGAGTCATTATTATGAATAATATGTCACCTGAGAAACATATAAATAAGGTTTTTGGAGAAACTTATAATTTAATAAGAACAATCAAAGTGGCATTTACATACCTGGATGAAGAAATGGTGAAGAAAATTCTAATCACTCTGATAAGACCAAGATTGGAATATGCAGCAACGATGTGGTCACCAAGTACAAAAAAATGTATAATTTTTTTTTGAAAGAATACACAGAGCAATTACAAAATTAGCACCAACACTCTCAAAACTATCATATGAAGAGAGACTAGCAAAACTTGAACTACAGACACTAGAGCAAAGAAGAGAGAGAGGAGATTTGATAGTTATTTATAGAATCATGAAAGGCATAGAAATTATTGATAGAGAGAATCTGATAAAATGGGATGATAGAAATACAAGAGGACACGGAAAGAAAATCAAGAAAGACAGCTATAGAAGAGATATGAAAAAGAACAGCTCTCCTCACAGAGTAATAGACATTTGGAAAAAGTTAGATGAGAAAGTGGTGTGTGCAAAAAGAATACATGAATTTAAAAATAGTTTAGATAAAATGAGATATGAAGACGGGACACCACGAGCATAGCTCCCCTTCCCATAAAATACAACTAGGTAAATACACAAACACACACACACACACACACACACACACACACACACACACACACACACACACACACACACACACACACACACACACACACACACACACACACACACACACACACACGCACACACACGCACACACACACACACACACACACACACACACACACACACACACACACACACACACACACACACACAAACACACACACACACACACACACACACACACACACACACACACACACACACACACACACACACACAC
>NC_134813.1:3810701-3815701 GCF_046742065.1 Oratosquilla oratoria
GATGATGATGATGATGATGATGATGATGATGATGATGATGATGATGATGATGATGATGATGATGATGATGATGATGATGATGATGATGATGATGATGATGATGATGGGGTTGGAGATAAAGAAGGAAAAGGGAAAAGGAGGAGGAAGAGGAAGGTGTAAGAGGCTAGTAGATAAGTTGTTAGAAACAGGGGTAGATGGCTAGTGTTGCATTTTTATGAGTTGGGTGTTTAATAAACAACACAGTTCGTAGGCGAGGAGTTGCATAAGTTCGCTCTCCTCTTTGAGTTATAAAAATGGCCGGGGGCCTGATACCCATTGATGACTAAGAACTTGTAAACTAAGTGAGATATGCAGGGATTCGAAATTGCTTAATTAAACAATATTGCATATATACTTGTAACAACGAATCTGATAGGAAAAGGGTGGAGGAGGAGAAAATTCAATTGGGGGGAGAATTTTGAATATAAAATTAAAGGTCATTGGACTAAATAAATCACCACGTCACTGTATAGCTCACCTTGGACCTGGCTTAACGTTTCCTCTGGGGATTCCTTGAGTGTAACTCAGAACAGCAAGTTGTAATATATTTAAAGAAGAAAATAAAGAAAAATAGTTGCAAGTTTATTTTACCCTCGATTGAAGACTATAACCGAAGGAAAAGAATTTTAACAGTGGATGACTGGAGGCACAGGGCCTATTGACTAGAATTGTGATTGACTAACAAAACAGTGAAAACAAAGACAGTGATGAAAGGTGAGAGAAAGTGAAAAGGAGTTGAAAGTAGGAGAAAAGGAGGATGAGGTGAATGAGGAAATGAAGAAAGAGGAAAGAGATAAAGTAGGAGGAAAAAGAGGAAGGAGATCAAGGAAGAGGAAGGGGAAGAGGAAAGAGGAGGTAGGAGGAGATGAAGGAGGAGGAAGAGGAGGAAAAAGGAGAAGAGGTGGGGATGGAGGAGAAAAAAAGAAAAAAAAGAAAAAAAAAAAAGGGGGGGGAAGGGAAGGGGGATGCATGAGAAAGATGCATGAGAGAACTGAAGGGCAGGGGAAATCTGCTGGTCGGAAATGGTTTTCTATAAAAGAGGATTAAGGGGTGACCTTAGTTTACTGCTTTTCCTGGACAGTGATTTGATTTGATTTTTATTTTTTATTTCAGTATAAAATAATTTTATAAGCAATTTAAGCCAATATAGATATAAATGAAATAACCAACAATTGTAAAGAATATAGACTGAGTCACAGGTAAAAATATGATATTGTACTAAGGATAATTCAAAAAGACCAATAAGGGGCTCACTTACATTGAGGTCCCTTATGTATAAATCTCACGAGTTTTTCTTAGTTTATCGCTCATTGACATCTTAAGATATTTATTCTATCTGTCGGCATGTGATTTTATTCGGAATATTTCATTCAATGTATCTCATTCAGTGTAGAGGAAAAAGAACCCATCACGAATATGATAAACAAACAAATGAATGAAATATAATTAATAAAAAGTATTACATATAAAGAAAAAAAATAATACGAAGTAAAGAGAAAAAAGAATATAACAAACAAAAATAATACGAATAAAAAGTAAATATAATAAAATAACCGGCAACTGTTGTGAAAAATAAGTCTCAAGCGTGGCGTGGGCGATCAGGAGTGACGCCACACGTCATACGCGACGCACTGTTGCACATCAGATGGAACTCTATGCTAACTCTCTCTTTCTCTCTCTTTCCCACCCCCTCTCTCTCTTCCTCCCACCCCTTTCTCTCTCTCTCTCTCTCTCTCTCTCTCTCTCTCTCTCTCTCTCTCCCTCTCTCTCTCTCTCTCTCTCTCTCTCTCTCTCTCTCTCTCTCTCTCTCTCTCTCTCTCTCTCTCTCTCTCTCTCTCTCTCTCTCATGACCCTCTCTTTTTCTCTCTCTTCTCCCGCTTCCGATGCCAGTGCGTGTTACGGAGACAACGCCCAAATTTAGCGATAGACACGTTTACCAATACGAGGCATCACTGTGAGAATCCGGGTTTAAATCCCAGAGCTCTGACGAAAGGCCATCATGCCTAATCACCTTGCAAGGTGGTTAAGAAATTAAATCACACACACACATATATCCTCGTATATATTATGGGTGTGTGTGTGATTCACCATGGCCTTGGATCACGTGTTGGACAGCTATTTCCCTCCTGGAAGAGAGCTCGGAGCTCATATATGACCGATCTATGGGTAATGCTGTAACTTTACACACACACACCCAACTCCCCGCCCACAAGAGTTGGAGTAACGACCCGCAGCGAAGCGATACTGAAATTATTCCAGCCCTAGGCGGGATTCGAACCCGGACCACCGAAGTAGCATCCGGGAACTCTACCACTGCGCCACAAGTCGTGTGTGTGTATGTGGGGGGGGGTGTCTTGTAGGCCGAACAAAAGCGTCTGGTGTTAGCCAGAAAAAATTATATATATCACATTCGATCCAAAACATCATACATGACCTAGTTTCCCCCTTCAGAGAATAAAATCGCACGTGCGCGCGCGCGTGTGTGTGAAAGCCCCACAGCGTTGCCAGCGTGACGACGCGACCGTGGTCTGCGCTGCGAGTTCCGGGTGCTTCTCCTCCACCTCCTCCTCCTCCTCCTCCTCCTCCTCCTCCTCCTCCTCCTCTTCTTCCCAGAACTCGAGGTTGTTGTTGCCGGGAGGAAAGAAAGAAAAGAAAAGTGTGTGTGTGTGGGGGGGGAACAAAGGGGTGCAGATCCTCGTCAGCTGACTATAAGGGGAAGGGGAGGGAAAGGGAGGAGGGGGATGGGGAGAAGAGGAGGGGGTTGAGGGGGAGAAGGGGGAGGGTAAAGGGAGAAAGGGGGGAGAGACTAGGTGGTGGAAAAGGAGGGGGAGAAGGGGAGGGGAATGGAAGGATAAGAAGGGGAGGGGGGAGAATGGAGGAGGGAGAAAGGAAGGGGAGAAAGAAAATAATGGAGGGGGGAGGGGGAGAATGGACGGGGGAAGTGGATTGGCTTTAGTCTACTCTCTAGCAATCCTCAGGTAATCCAAATGTATTTAACTTATTCCATGAATATTGTTGAAATTACAGACTAGCATGTTCAAAGACAATGCGTGAGGTCTAAATTGAACTATACCGACAATAAGATAATAATTTTTCATTCCACATAAGACCATGAGACCATAAAACGAAAGCATCATGACACTTCCTACTTCCCCAATCACTTGCCCCCATGGATTGGGCAAGTGATTGGGGAAGTGGACAAGTGCCATTTGGTACTGGCTGTGGAGGGCACCACCTCCTCCTCCCCAACCACCACCTCCTCCTCCTCCACCACCACCTCCTTCTCCACCACCACCATCATCACCTCCTCCTCCACCATCACCTCTTCCTCCACCACCACCTACTCCTCCACAACCACCACCACCACCTCCTCCTTCTCTACTGAAGAAACACCTCCTGTAATAGGCTTAGGTGCACTTGTAGGTGCTGGATGGGCGGCGGCGACGTAGATGTCGAAGTCGTTGACTTTGCCGTGAGAGCGGCTGTTCATGACAACAATCTCAGACGTCGTATTCATGAGAGTAACCAAAACCCTAAACGTTAACACATTTCAGGCAACAATAACATTTCTCATCTTCACACAATTTCTCATAAATAATTGTCATTCAATTTGCTAGAAATGAATACATAAATAAATAGATAAGAAATTGTTATAATCTAAATAGCTAAAGTGTCGTTTCTTGTTTATGACAAAATGTGTAAAAGTAACAAATATTCTTGTTGGCGAAAGTAAACGTCGACTGTTTTTGTGACTTTTGTGAGGATACATATCACACACGTGTTAACCCGTTGGTTGGGAGGCGGGGAGAGAGGTGGATCGTCCTAATAGATTGTCACCTACCGAGAACAGCTTGTGACTGAGCTGTATCCTCATCAGGCGGGATCAAAGCCGAACATGACTAAGTTAAAAAAAAAAAAAAGGAGGATTTTATCTTATGTTTCTAGGTATATGGAAAAGTTGCATAGGAACTTTCGGTCTTATTTATATAGATGGCTTCTAAGTCATCCGTCCGAAAAGACGTTGATACTGCGGAATGCTTCGACACCCACTCGCTTAGTTGCAGTTTGTAGGTTAACCATTCTAGCCCCAGGAGCTAAAAGGTGGGCTTAGGCTAAGAGGGGCTTAGCTGCAGGAATGGTAGCAAGCAACCGCCCATCCAACTTAAAAGAAATCAAGATTTTTATTTAATTACATACGGAAGCACAGTAACTGGTGTAAAGGTACATACAGATCTTGGTGTTTTTTCAATTATCGCCTGGAAATAGTGTCATGTAGCAGAGTCGATGATTTTGGGATGCAGACAACAAAGAGACATAAACGATGTGCGTGGTTGATGTAAAGTTCTTCTTTGTAAAATGAATAAATGAATAAACAAATAAAAAATAAACAAACAAATAAATAAACAAACAAATAAGTAAATAAAAAATCTTTAACTTCCCCTCAGGATGAAGTAGTTTACTGCGATCTAACTAGTTTAACCTCAATACTCCGGTTTTGGCATCCAGTTAAAGACCAAGGTTAGGTCTATTTAAGGGCTTTAATCGTTTATTCTAATTACCAAAACAGAGTATTTGTTCCATTTTCTTTTAGTTTCCCAATATAATATAAGGAACTAACTGTTTACTTCTCTTCTGTCTTAGAAGCAAATAAAACGTTTTATCATAGTTTTTTGGTCCGGAGAAGTCGTTCAAATATTTCTCATTTTGAGAAATTTCCAATAGAAAAAATTCCTCAGAGAAAATGTCTTAGCCAATAAAAGTCTGATAATTATCTAAGTCATCAAACACCGTCTCTAATTAACAAACAAATAAAAAGTTTATAATAGCTTCCTGTTTGTACAAAAGTTGGTCGTAGATTTCCAAAAGACAGAAGTACCTGTTCGGAGCAAATATCTTAACTGAGAATAAAGCAAAAGCTTTAATATAATCTTCTCTTGGGAAAAGATTTTGTCTTTTGCACA
>NC_134813.1:3820701-3825701 GCF_046742065.1 Oratosquilla oratoria
TGTCTTCTACTGTAGTTTCCTCCTTGTGTATTCTTTCCCAGTCTGCTTTTTTAAAGAATTATCTTATTTCATCAAATTAATTTTCATCAAATTAATTTCCCTGTTTTTGCTAAAATATTCTCTGCTGTCGTTTGATCTGGTCTTATCTATATTGTATTTCCCTAGCCTATATATGTTTCAATTTCATTCCCTGTTTCTTGTTCATCTTCTTGAACTACTTCTAGTATCTTGTTTACTTTTTCCTTCTCCTCCTTTACTCTTGTAGTCTTATTTGGATTATGTTACTCTTCCACCCCTAATATAATTATACATTTATTTTTATCCGCTAAGTCTCTTACTATATTCTCCTTCTCTCTCATCACTTTAATAACTGTGTACTTACATTGTTCTTTCATCTGTTGTTTTACTATATCTCTAAATTCAATTTTGTTGTTCTCCTGGACTTTTCTCTATCCCTGTCCCTCTCTTGCTATGAACCCTCTATTCTCTTTATTATTATTATTTAATTCCTCATTCTAATCTTTTACTTCTTTAGCTGTCTTTTTAATTCTTCTATTTATTTGTTTAGATTTTGGTTCTCCTTCTTTAGTTCTTCAAATTTATCAATTCTTTGTGTAATCCGTGTAAGTTGACTGAACCTAACCTCCCACTGTTCATTCATTTTCTCTAGTTTTTCCTCTAGACTTGCTAATCGGGGGAAGTTGTCATCTCTTCCCTCATTAAATCCATGGAAATAATTATCTTCACCTTCCATTGCGCTGCTATTATCTATATTTCTAATTTTTACATTTCTACTAAGCTCTTGGACTTCACCTCTATCGTCTGCGCACCTCTTGTTGACATTCCTTCTGACTTCCGTGGCCCGTTCGTCCCCTTCCTCATTTCCTTCCATTTTCCTCAGTGATCCCTCCCATTCTCCTTTTTCTTTACCTTCCCACTACACCACGAGTTTTTCCCTTCCCTACTAATACAACACAGGTACTCCCTCGTCGTTGAGATCCACGAATTTTAAAGTTTTTTCCTGGAGTTCTAAACTTCGCTGTCACTTAGACTGTCGTGTGTGTGTGTGTGTGTGTGTGTATGCTTGTGTGTGTACATATGTATGTATGTATGTCACGAATCAGCACAGGCTAATGCAGATGGCTGTAACTGTAGAACCTCTCACGTTGACAGACGAAGCTACATCTAGGCTTAAGCCATTTCTCATCTAGTTATCGTTTCGTACATAGGTGCTGGTTAATTTAGGTGAGGGTTGGTGAGGTTATGTTAGATTATGTTAGGTCAGGTAAGGCAGATTAGGTCTGGTTTGGCGTTTGGCCTCCATGGGCTGTTAAGTCTGACTGTTGATGTTCTTAATTATCCTTCGTCTTAGTGTCGCTCTTTTAATTTAGACAGAATTGAAAAACCAATCAATCAATCAATCAAATAAAATGTCAAGGAGACAACCTCAAAATCGTGAACGCTTACAATTTTCCGCTAGCAACGACAATTACTGTACTTTTTTTGTGCATTTGTCATAAATGTCATATTTTTCAAAGATGAACAAATAGATAGATAAATAGATAAATAAACAAATAAATAGATAGATGAATAAATAAATAGATAAGTAGATAAATAATGAACGTATAACGTGAACGCAAATAGTTACAGCGTTCATTACTATTAAAGACCAAAGGCGTAACAAAGGATTACAAAGGATTACAAAGGCGGAGCATGCCGACAGGAGACCTTTTGGTCCATATCTAGGTCGGATGCGGAAAAAATCATAATAATAATGAAATAATAATTATAAAAAAAAAACTATAATAATGTATGCAACAAACAAAATACATGAATAAATGCATAGGTATAGTTGAATAACAAATAAACAGGTAAACAGTAAATAATAATAAATTGACACACAACTAATAATAAATGAAAATCAAACAGACAAATGATAACAAAGCAAAAACAAATAATATAAAACAAATTATAATCATTACAGCATCTTGCTTAGGTGTTTATCTAAATGAGTCTTAAAGCTTCGAACTGAACTACATTGCACTACCTGTGCAGGAAGTTTATTCCATTCATTAACTACAGAATAAGGGAAGCGTCCCAAAACTAGTAAACGTTCACGGTTTCAAAGCGACGGCTATGCGAACGACGCCTGACGTCACACAAGACCACCATCATCTTATGGCGTGCTGTTCATGGAAACTGTCGTGTTCTAATTGGTCGATATACATTATTATGACAACCATTGAAGCCGTGAGGGTAAAGCGTCGAAGAGTTTCCTGTCCAAGCTGCACACATCCCCGCCTCCACAACAATATGGTGGTCATATTCGCTTACTCTTTAGAATAGTTGTCGTTTGGCTGTTTTTTTGCCAAGTTATAATTTCGCCACATTTCCTTATAGTCAAATAACAATGCCAAATTCCCATTTTGTTATTATACCAAATTATATGACAAAATTCCCACCTCGCCAAATTATCTGACCTAATCTCATCTAAGCTAATGCAGCTCATGGAAATGTGGCGAAATGCCCTTCGGAGTGGGAGGGAGGTGAAGGGCCTTGACAGAAGATTTCAGTCAGCTTAGGAGAGATTCGACAAAAAAAGGCAAATGAAAGAAAATAAAGAAAAGACAGAAGAAAAAAGAAAGAAAAAAAGACTCCTAAGGTGAACATTCTGACCATTTTATTAAATTATAATAAAGCCTTTTGTGAATTGACAAACAAAAACATTGTACATGATACCGACAATCAATATAGTATTTGTAACAATAAGGGAGGACATTCTCCCCACCCCCTTCGCCGTCCCCCCCTCTCCCCCATCCTACCCTAGCTTTTGAGCGTCATCTGCAAGAAAAAATGAAAAATGAAAACGGTTCTGTATTCATCCGTCTCTTTTTACACAGCCACAACAATTCGACGCAATTTTTCCCTTCCTCCATCTTTCTTCCTTCTCCTCCTTCTTCCTCCATATTTCTTCCTTTTTACTTCTCCTCCTCCTTCCTTCTCCTTCTCCTCTCCCTCCTCCTTCCTTCTCCTTTTCTTCCTCCTCCTCCTCCTCTCACTCCTCCTTCCTTCTCCTCCTCTCCCTCCTCCCTCCGTATCCTTTTCTTCTTCTTCTTTCCCCTCCTCTCTCTCCTCCTTCTTTCTCCTTCTCCTCTTCCTTCCTACATCTCCATTCTTTCTCCTCCATCTCTTCCTCCTTCTCCTCCTCTCCCTCCTCCTTCCTTCTCCTTCTCTTCCTCTCCCTCCTCTTTCCTTCGCCTTCTTCTTCTCCTCTTCCTTCCTACATCCCCCTTCCTCCTCCTCCTCCTCCTCCTCCTCCTTCTCTTCCTCCTTCTCCTCCTCTTCCTCCTCCTTCCTTCGCCTTCTTCTTCTCCTCTTCCTTCCTACATCCCCCTTCCTCCTCCTCCTCCTTCTCTTCCTCCTTCTCCTCCTCTCCCTCCTCCTTCCTTCTCCTTCTCTTCCTCTTCCTCCTCCTTCCTTCTTCTTCTTCTCCTCTTCCTTCCTACATCCCCCTTCCTCCTCCTCCTCCTCCTCCTCCTCCTCCTTCTCTTCCTCCTTCTCCTCCTCTTCCTCCTCCTTCCTTCGCCTTCTTCTTCTCCTCTTCCTTCCTACATCCCCCTTCCTCCTCCTCCTCCTCCTTCTCTTCCTCCTTCTCCTCCTCTCCCTCCTCCTTCCTTCTCCTTCTCTTCCTCTTCCTCCTCCTTCCTTCTTCTTCTTCTCCTCTTCCTTCCTACATCCCCCTTCTTCCTCCTCCTCCTCCTTCCTCCATCTTCCCTCCTACATCTCCCTTCCTCCTCCTCCTCCTCCTCCTCCTCCTCCTCCTCCTTCTTCCTCCATCTTCCTTCCTTCTCCTCCTCTCCCTCCTCCTTCCTCTACCTTTCTTCCTTCTCCTTCTCCTAGTCTCATCCTCTCCTTCCTCCTTTTTCTATCTTTCTTCCTCCTCCTTCTGATCCTCCTCCTCTTCCTTGCTTGTCCTCCTCCTTCACTCCCAAATTCTCCTCTTGCGCTTGCTCGTTCCCCTTCGACTTCTCCTACTGTCATTTTTTTTCCTTCTTCACTTCCCTTTCTGTTCCCCCTTTTCCTCATCTTCCTTCCTCCATCTTTCTTCCCTCTCCTATTCCTTAATTTCCAAGTTCTCTTCTTGCTCGCCCTCCTTCTCCTTTCATTTTCTTTCCTTCTCCTCCTGAACTTTCTCTTTCTTCTCCTCTCCTTTCTCCATCTATTTTCATTCTCCCCTCGCTCACCCTCCTCCTCCCTCTCCTCCTCCACTTCCTCCTTCTCATCGTGCACTTCCTACTTCTCCTTCACTTCCTCTTTATCCTTCCCCTCCTCCTCCTTCTTTCTTATCCTTTCCCTTCTCCTTCAATTATTCTTCCTCCTGCTTCTCCCTCTCCTCTCTTTCTTATCATTTTTATTTCTCATTTATTTCTTTTTCTCTTCCTTTTCTTTTCCCAGTTCTCCTTCCTTTTACCCATATATATTTTCTTTTTCCACTTGCTCCTTCTATTTCTTCTCCTCTCTTTCCTCCTCTATTCCTTTTCCTTGCTTCTCTTAATCCCCCTCCTTCTCCTTCCGCATTCTTTTTCATTCAAATCCTCTTATTTCTTATGCCTTTTCATCCTTTACCCCTTCCTTCTCCCCTTCCTCCTCTTCCTTCCTCCTTCTTCATGCTTTACTCCCTCCTCTCCCTCCTTCCTCCCTTCTCCTCCTCTTCTTCCCCTTTACTACAAAGAAACACAAGCCACGACCATTCTCTTCCAGGAAATGAGACCGGGAGCGAGAACAGAGGACGACCTGGAGGAGGAGGACGAGGACAAGACGGAAGGGGAGGTGGAGGAGGAGGAGGAGGAGGAGGAAGAAGAAGAAGAGGAGGAGAAGGAGGAGGAGAAGGAGGAGGAGGAGGAGGAGGAGGAGGAGGAGGAGGAGGGCGGGGAGCCTTATCCGCAGCGTTACTAGAGGCCTTACAGCAGCAGCAGCAGCAGCAGCAGCAGCAGCACGGC
>NC_134813.1:3838201-3840701 GCF_046742065.1 Oratosquilla oratoria
GGTACCCGGTGGTGATGCTGGGGCGTGTGGGTCGGAGCCGGGTCGTTGGGGTAGTGCTGGGGGGGCATCGGGGGTCGTGGCAGGGGCGGGGCCAGGTGATGGTTGTGGTGGCTGTGGCTGTGGATGTTGTTGGACCCCCCATGATGCATCTGCGCCTGCATCCCCGGGTCCCTCTGATACCCGGTACCCGCGTGGCTGTGGTAGGTGTCGTGGTGGACGTGTTGGTGGTTCTGGCCCTGCTGCTGCTGGTGCTGCTGCTGCCACTGCTGCGGGTTCATCCTGCCAGTGCCGTCCTTCGCCTCGTTCTTCGCTTCGACAACGTCGTCGCCTCCCTCAGGAGACTCTCGACTGGTGCTATGACCCGCCCGGTCGGGAACTCCTCCTCCTCCTCCTCCTCCACCACCACCACCACTCCCGTTGCTGGTACTCCCGCCGACTCCACTACTCTCGCTCCCGCTACTCCCTTCTTTCCCCTTCTTCTTCCTCTTGCCCTTCTTCTTCTTGCTGTTGGTGCTGCTGGCGCTATTACTACGACTCCTGGCTCCAGGAGGAACTACAGGTTCGCCTCCTCCGCCTCCTCCACCGCCCCCCTTACTCCCGTCACCCCTCCTGCGGACACTCCCATACACACTCTCGTCCACACAGCCACTGTCCTTGCTACTACTCTCGTCGTTGTTGGCACTTGAGTCGAAGGACTTCCCGCCGGAGACGAGTCCGTTGTTGGTCGACCTCCTGTAGAGAACCTCTGGAGGAGGCTGCTGGGATACGACCACGTTCGAAATGGGGTACTCGTAGGCCTGGAGAGGGTCGCTAGTGCCCCGGTGCTTACTAGACCCTCCTTCCTTGTAGGCGATGGTATACCCGGTACTGTTGCTCTTGTTACGGTGTTTCCGGGGCTTGTCCACGCTCCGGTAAATGTGGTCCGGGTTCTCTTCGGTCGCGTAATGCTGGGAGGAGGTCTTCCCAGACTGTCGGCTCCCCTTCTTGCCGCTCCCAGACCTGGGACTCCTGGGGAAGGTGTGAGTCTCCTGGTGGTGCGACGGGAGGAAGAACTGGTCCACGTAATGATAGTACTCCGGTAGGCGGGTGTTCGCGCTCTGTTTGTGCTCCTGCTGCTGCTGCTGCTGGTGGGCCCTGTCCCTCCGATGGGGCCGACGGAGGGTGGCGTAGAGGTACTCCTCCTTCTTCGGCTTGCTCTCCGGCAGGTAAGTCGGCCGCTTCGAGAGGTCTGTCGCGTCGACTACTATCCCCGACGAGTCATGGCTGTAGGGGAGAGAGAGAGACGACCCCTGAAGGCCGTGGCCGCTCCCGCCGGAGGAATTCGTGGGTGTGCGGCCCACTGAAGTCGAGCTCACTCCTGACGAAGACACTGAAGGAGTGCCTGACGACGAGGAGCGGCCTACAGAGGACGTGCGGTTGCCGGAAGACGTGCGTCCTCCTGAAGGGGTGTGCGCGCCCGATGGCACGGGAACGCCAAGGGGGGAGACGTGGCTCGCAGAGGACGAAGTCGGGGCGCCCTGCGAGGTCGTGAATGTGCCGGAACGGAAGCCTGGAGCCGGGGCGCTCGAGGACGAGGTGTTCTGCAGACTATGCGCGTTGGAGTAGTGTCGCTGGCCAGCCTCCAGCAGGGGTGCCGGGGCGTGGAAGCCATACAAGTCAGGGTCCTCCTTACCTATTCCGACCTCTTCTCCACCTCCTCCTCCTCCTCCTCCTCCTCCTCCCCCCCCTCCTCCTCCTCCTCCTCCTCCTCCTCCTCGTCCTCCTCCTTCTCCTCCTCCTCGTTCTCCTTCACCACCACTACCCCCTCCTCCTCCTCGTTCTCCTTCTCCTCCACTACTCCCTCCACCACCTCCTCCTCCACCACCTCCTCCTCCACCACCTCCTCCTCCTCCTCCTCCTCCTCCTCCATCGTCTAAGTCTGACCTCTCGCTAACTCCAACGAGATCGCTCACGCTGTAGATCCCGACCTCCTTCGGCGGGGCTCCGACCTTGCGTGCGCCGTCGAGGAGCACCGGGGAGTCGTAGATGCCCCAGTCGGAACGGAGCATGGCGCCCGGTGAGAGGGTGTCCGCAAGAAAGGCGGAGATTGCCGTCTCAAGGGGGACCCTGGTGGTGGGTAGGAACCTTAGATCTGAGGGTGACTAGGGCCCCGTCCAAGTCATCGTCGGAGAGGAGTTCAAAGAGTTGGAGTCTGAAACGAAGAAGAGGAATCAGTGGAGATGTGAGAGTCAAGGTCTTCAGTATGATCAGTAATTCATGATCAAGTAATTAATCAATTGATTAATTAATCTAAGAAATTAACCTGGAATACTATTATCTTCAATAAGATTATTACCACTAATATCTATCATTATTTTTGTTATTACTATTATTACTATTATCATTATCATTATTATTATCATATTATTACTATCATTATTATTGTCATTATTATTATCATCATTTTTATTATCACTATTATCATCATTATTATTTGTGTGAGTGTAATAGTTTCAGAGGG
>NC_134813.1:3845701-3855701 GCF_046742065.1 Oratosquilla oratoria
TGGACACAGAAAGAATGAGTGAAGAAAGACTAGTAAAAGAGGTATGGAAGGCAGATGTGTGGGGAGTGAACATGAAGGGACGTCCTAGGATGAGGTGGATGGATGGGGTGAAGGGGGCTTTGGGGAAGAGGGGAATGTCTGTTGAGGAAGAACGGGAGAGGACAGAAGACAGGGGTGAATGGAGAATGGTTGTATATGGATGATGCTGTGATGCATGAGGTGGAATGGGCGGGGGGACGGGGGGTGAGGTAGTATGTGTGAGCAAATTTTGACGCAGCCCGAAGGGATTTCTCCCCGTCTTCTCCTTTATGCATGAGGGGACGGAGAGGTTGGGTCCCCGATTTAATGAAGCGGCCTTGTTATGGATGTGCTGTGTCTTACGACAATGCTTCTGATCCAGGGCAGTGGACAAAGTGCAGGGATGACCCGTCATCCAGGAGGTGCTAAGATGAGAGGGAGGGTGGGAGGGGTGTGGAGTGTATTTCGGGATGGAATGGTTGGGAATGATTTTATGCCTTTTCATTTTTGGCTACCTCCCTTGTAATTGGGAAAAAGCCTTGGTATATGTATGTATGTATGTGAATGACAAAGACACACACACACACACACACACACACACACACACACACACACACACACACACACACACACACACACACACACACACACACACACACACACACACACACACACACACACACACACACACACACACACACACACACACACACACACACATTTTGCTGGATATGACCATCGAATACACTTTAACACAATAGGTTAAAGGAAAATACTAGATATAGAAACAACGAGGAACCGTCGAAACTAGACTTAGTATTCACTTCTGAACCTGATATCTTGAACAAAATGGAGTATAGGACACCATTTGGGAAGAGTGACCACATACTACTAGAGTCTGAATTAAAAGAACAAAACGATGTGAGAAGGAATAAAAAAAAAAAAAAAAAAAAAAGAGAGGAGGAAGGTTAATGTACAACAAAACGGATTTTGTAAAACAGAAATTTTTTCCAAAACATAAACTGGGACAAAATTTCCAAAGATGGAAGACAAATGAAACATATTTAAAGAAAAGTACAAGAAAGGAATTGATAGATATGTACCAAAGAAGAAGCAAAAAGAGATTTATATAAAGTGTTGGTACAACAAAAGGTGCAGTGAGGCTAAAGACAGAAGAGACAAAGCCTGGAAATGATGGAAAAAAGAAAAAAAGAAAAAAAAAAAAAACATCCAAATGGCAAACATATATAAAACTTTGGAACGAATATGTGAATATACGTAGGAAAGGAAAAAGAAACCATGAAAAAGATATTATAGACAAAAGTAAGGATCAACCTAAACTCTTTTACAGATATGTAAATGATAAATTAAAAGACAAACACGAAATTGTAAAACTGCGTGAGGGAAATAAAGAATATATAAATGACATAGAAATGGCTGAAGTTATGATCAGACATTTCAGGTCTATTTTTACAATTCAGAGCTAACAAATTTGGGAAGATGGACGAGAAAGATCCACTAAAAATGAAAGAAATAAAGGTAACAAAGAGTGAAATAAGAGAACAAATAAAAAATCTAGATGTTAGGAAATCACACGGACCGGATGGAATTGCAAATTTGATACTGAAAGAGTGTATAGATGAATTAACGGACAAATTATACAAGATAATACACTTCTCACTCAAAGAAGGAAAGGTACCGCAAGATTGGAGAGATCCAAATATAGTACCAAAATATAAAGGAGGAAACAAAGAAGATCCTACAAACTTCAGACCGGTATCCCTTACAAGCACAGTAGCAAAAATATGCGAAAAGGTTATCAGGAGAAAATGGATCAAACACTTGGAAGAGAATGAAATATTAAACACTAAACAATTTGGCTTTAGAAGTGGAAGATCGTGTACCACAAACTTAATGTTTTTACTCTAGATTAATAGAGATAATACAAGAAAGAGATGGCTGCGCAGATTGCGCCTTCTTGGACTTGCAGAAGGCTTTTGACAAAGTACCACATAAAAAGCTAATAAGAAAAATTGAAATGATAGGTGGAATACAAGGTAAGCTACTGGAATGGATGAAATATTTCTTAAGTGGGAGAAAAATGAGATTGGTACTTAGAGACAAAAACTCGAACTGGGAAGATGTGATAAGTGGCGTCCCGCAAGGCTCTGTATTGGCTCCTTTAATATTTGCCATATATATTAATGATATGGATGAGAGAGTGAAGTGTTACATGGACTTCTTTGCTGATGATGCCAAATTACTCAAGAGAGTAAACACAGTAGAAGATTGCAGATCGCTACAAGAAGACCTAGATAAAATATGGGAATGGAGTCAGAGGTGTGAAGTGAGCTTTAACATTAAGAAATGTAGTATAATGGAATTTGGAAAAAGCAAAAATAGAATATCGGGTCAATATAAAACTGGTAACAAGGAAGTAAAAAAAGTCGACTCAGAAAGGGACCTGGGAGTGATTATCTCAAGTAACTTGACACCTAATAAACATGTCAATAGATTATTTGGAGAGACTTAACTTATTAAGATAATTGAAAGTGGCCTTCGACTACATGGATGAAGAAATGGTAAAGAAAATAGAGGTTGCACTGATAAGACCTAAACTAGAATATGCTGCAACACTATGGGCACCTAGAAAAAAAAAAGACATACGAAAATTAGAAAGAATTCAAAGAGCAGCGACACAAATGGCATCTACACTCTTAAATTTGACATATGAACAAAGATTGGATAAATTACATCTATCAACACTGGAACAAAGAAGAGAAAGAGGTGATTTGCTGAAAATTTATAGAATTATGAAAGAGATGGAGGTTCTTGATAGAGAGACTCATTAAAATGGGACAGAAGAGAAACAAGAGGACACGAGAAGAAGCTAAAGAAAGACAGTTACAGAAGAGATTTGAAAAAGAATAGCTTCCCACACAGAGTGATTGATGTCTGGAACAAACTAAACGGGAAAACAGTGAGTGCCAAAACTATATAAGATTTTAAGAACGAGCATAGCTGTTTTCCCGTAAAATACAACTAGGTAAATACAATTAGGTAAACACACACACACACACACACACACACACACACACACACACACACACACACACACACACACACACACACACACGCACGCACACACACACACACACACACACACACACACACACACACACACACACACACACACACACACACACACAGACAGACAGACACACACACACACACACACACACACACACACACACACACACACACACACACACACACACACACACACACACACACACACACACACACACACACACACACACACACAGATCGGTCATATATGAGCTCTGAGCTCTCTTCCGGGATAGAAATAGCTGTCGATCACGAATCCAACACGTGGTCCAAGACCATGGTGAATCACACGCACACACACATGCACACACACACCTCCAGATTAACAACACGTAATATTGAAACTCTCGAGAAACACGTTGAAAGTGGAACGTTTCAACAGTGTCGCATTAGTATGATACCTAGGTTGTGTTAAATGGGAAGGGGAGCGCTCGTGGATACCCGAGATGGTTAAATTGCAGCATAAATAGTGAGTACTGAAGAAAATAATGACAAACCAGAGAAGCCCAGTGATGGTGGAGCGTCGAATCATAGTCTAAACATGAACCAAGAGCCTCGGGGTACGCAAAGTGCCGATGAGGGTCATTTTTCTGGATTCAGTGGGTATGAAAGACTTCTTAGTAGGATTATAGACATAGGGAGATGAGACTTATGAACGAATCATGGAAGTAAGTGACTAACGATTTATGGAGGGCGAATCAAGAAATAAACAAAGAAATGAGTGACTTAAAAAAGTAAATACTGAAATAAAAGAAGAGGTAAGTGCACAAAAAAAAAAAGTTAAAAAGTGAAAATGAAAGGTTGAAAAATAGTGATAACACTAATAGTAAGACCATAAAGAAAAAGGTAAAGGAACAGATAAAAACAATGACCACAAAAACTGGAAAAAACATAAGAGAGGATGATTACAACTCAGGAATGAATGGAAGAAAGACAAAGAAAAAATAAAGTAGTTTTTAAGGAAATAGTTAATCAACAAATATAGGAGAATGCCGAAGATGCCGTCATTAAGATAATAAAAGATCTAGTAAGAGATACAGTAGAAAAAAGTATAGTAGTATATGGTCTAAAGAAAAAGCCTAACCTAAATTGGTCCCTGAGAGATAAAGAGGGAGAATTGATAAGAAAAGTTCTAAAAGTAGTACAAGATGAAGAGCAAGAAATAGAAAAGGAAATAGAGGAAGTGCACAGAATGAGTAGATATGCAGAAGGAAAAAGTCGACCCCTAAAGGTCAAATTAAGTTCACAAATGGCAGTGGAAGAATTTTGGCATAACAGGAAAAATAGCAAGAAGCAAACACTTAATGGTGAATTAAGGTCACAACTCACAAATGTCAGTGGAAGAAATTTTGGCAAACCGGGAAAATTAGCAAGAAGCAAATACTACAAAAATATATGAATAGAAAGAGACATGAATAATGAGGAAAGAGAGAGATAACACATATAGAAGCGAAAAAAAAAACGAGAAAAGAACGGAGACCGAGAAAACGCAGTTCTATTGGAGAGTGTGACATGAGACTAAAAAAAATGGTATATTAAAAAAGGTTCAGAAAATGAGATGGAGGGAATAGAAAATTAAAGCTAGCTTATACCAACATAGACAAATTAATCCCAGGATTAAATGAACTACATGATTACCTGTCAGAAGAAAAAGCAGACATAATGGGAATTGTGGAGACAAAATTAAGGGATCCACTGTTACCAAACAGTATTGGACATGGGTTATATAATCATTGACTTAGAAATAGAGAGGAGAAACAAGGTGAAGTCATGTTCCTGGTTAAGAAAAACTTAAATGTGACGAAATTTACATATGGAGAGAACAGGGTGGAGATGATCACAATAACAGTCGAAGACAGTGGTACGAAAAGCAGAAAGTTTGTAGTGATTTATGTGCCCCCAAAAACGGGGTCTTGGATAGATAAAGATAATTCCAAAATGATAGATGATACGAGACTTTCATTAAACGAGATGCTGAAGGATGGATGTAACGTGGTACTTATGGGAGACTTTAGCTACAAAGAAATCTGTTGGGAAGAGAAGACAGTGAAAGGTGGGGAGGATCAATGGGAAAATGTATTACTCGACATGACTGTAGAACCTAGAATGACACAATGGGTAAAAAACACTAGATTTAGAAATGATGAAGAACAGTCGAGAATAGATTTATTATTTACGTCAGAATCTGAAATTGTGGACAAAATTGAATACAAGACACCAATTGCTAAGAGAGACCATATATCACTTGCGTTAGAACTAAAGGAAAAAATATAGAGAGAAATGAGAAACACAGACAAGACTGATTTATAGTAAAACGGACTTTGAGAAACTTAGGAAAAATTTTCTCAAAGCAATGAAGAAACACAAGTGCAAGAAAAATGCATGATTCTGATGAAAATCTATATAGAAGGAGTGGATAAATATGTCCCAATGCAAAAACAGGAAAAAGTGTATATTAAGTGCTGGTTTAATAGAGGGTGTGGCGAAGCGAAAGAGCGAAGACATAAAGCTTAGAAAAGATAAAAAAAAAAAACCTAAAAAGTGGCAAAGGAATGGATATATAAAAATGCGTAGTGAAAAAAAAAGAAACTATGAAAAAGACAATCGAAAAATGTAAGTATTAGCCAAAACTATTCTATAGATATGTAAATGGTAAACTAGTAAACAATCAGGAAATAGTGAAACTACACCAAGGGAATATGGAATACACAGAAGATACAGAAATGGCTGAAGTCATGAGCAAACACGAAGTCGGTTTTCACTAGAGAAAATGTACAACACCGGGATGAAGGGAGAGAAGTGAAATCCCCACCCCATGAGCGAAATAACAGTAACACTGAAAAAATAATGGTTCAAATAATGAACCTTGATGTCAGGAAATCGCACGGCCCGGATGGAATAGCAAACTGGATATGAAAAGAATGTAAAGAAAAACTAATGGGCAAAATATATAACATTATAAGCTGCTCACTCAAAGAAGGAAAAATACCAAATGACTTAAAAAATGCTGATGTACTAATTTATTAAGGAGAAAATAAAGAAGACCCAACAAATTACAAACCGGTTTCCCTTACAAACACGGTAGCCAAAATTTGTGAAAAAGTTATAAAAAGTAGATGGATAAAACATCTAGAGGAGAACAATATACTAAATCCGAGAGACAATTCGGGTTTAGACAGGGAAGATCATGTGCCACAAAACTTATTTGTTTTTACTCAAGACTACTAGATATAATACAAGAAAGGGGCCGATGGGCTGATTAATTATGCTTTCCCAGATCTGCAAAAAGCTTTTGACAAAGTCGCACACAAAAAACTATTAAGAAAACTGAAAACCATAGCATGGATACAAAGTAAACTACTGAAATGGATGGAAGAATTTTTGCATGGAAGAAAAATGAGGGTAGCGCTCAGAGATAAGCGTTCTACTTGGGAAGAAGTGATTAGTGGAGTTCTACAAGGATCAGTACTGGCACCAATAATGTTTGCTATTTATGTGAATGACATGGACGAGGGTGTGGAATGTTACTCGAGCTTCTTTGCAGATGACGCAAGACTGTTAAAGAAAGTAAGATCTGAAACGGTCGGCGACTCAATGTAGAGAGATCTGAACAGAGTTTGGGAATGGAGTCAGAAGTGGGAAGTGGACTTCAACATTAAGAAATGTAGCATAATGGAATCTGGAAGAAGTAGAAAAAAAAAGGATATCAGGGCAATATATAATTAGTGCAAAGGAAGAAATGAAAGTGGGATCTGAAAAAGACCTGGGAGTCATCATCAGAAAGTATATGTCCCCTGAAAAACATATAAACAAAATTGTAGGTAAAACCTACAGTATAACTTGCTAAGCTCAATAAAAGTGCCTTTTACTTACTTAGAAAGGTAAAGAAAATACTAGTCACACTGATAAAGCCAAAATTGGAGTACGCAGCGATACTATGGTCACCCAGTACTAATAAGAATATGAGGAAAATTGAGAGAATCTAAAGAGCAACTACGAAGATGGCCCCAACACTATCAAAACTGTTATATGAAGACAAATTGTCAAAACTAGGACTACCGACTCTGGAACAAAGAAGAGAAAGAGGTGACTTGTTGGTCATCTCAAAATTATGAGAGGTATAGAAGTCCCTGATAGAGAAGACCTACTAAATTGGGATAAGAGAAACACAAGAGGACATGATAGGAAGCTCAAAAAGGACTTTTAAAGAAGAAACCTGAAAAAGGACAGCTTTCCCCACAAAGTGGTAGATGTATGAAACATACTAGACGAAACAACAGTGTGTGCAAAAAATACACGAATTTAAGAGCAAATTAGATATACCGAGATATAAACACGGGACACCACGAACGTAGCTCCCCTTCTCGTTAGATACAACTAAGTAAACACAACTAGGTAAATGCAGATAAGTAAAAAATACACCATACACTCACACACACACACACACGCGCGCTCGCCCGCGCGCACAGATATATATATATATATATATATATATATATATATATATATATATATATATATATACATCTACACTGAATGGTTCCCAGCGATCAATTGATATCTTTATTCAACCACAAACAACTTTTAATTCCATGCCATCGCAATCGAGACTGAAGAATCGCTCGATGGAGACATTTTGTTGGAAATTGAAACGTGGACGAGCCGATATCTCTCTTGATAGCGCATTGGTTTAAGTCACTGTAACTTTGTTACGGGTTAGCTGGGTTCGAATCCTCGGCTCGTCCACGTTTCAATTTCCAACAAAATGTCTCCATCGAGCGATTCTTCAGTCTCGATTGCGATGGCATGGAATTAAAAGTTGTTTGTGGTTGAATAAAGATATATATATATATATATATATATATATATATATATATTTATATATATATATATATATATATATATATGTGTGTGTGTGTGTGTGTGTATGTATATGTATATGTATATGTATATATATATATATATATATATATATATATATATATGTATATGTATATATATACCCGTCATTCAGGAGGTGCTGAGATAAGAGGAAGGGTGGAGGGGTGGGGAGTGTATTCAGGGATGGAATGGATGGGAATGTTTTTATGCTTTTTTCTTTTTGGCTACCCCCCTTTTAAAGGGGAAAAAGCCTTGGTATATGTATGTATGATGTATATATATATATTACAAAGGATTACAAGGGCGGAGCATACCGACAGGAGACCTTTTGATTCATATCTAGGTCGGATGCGAAAAAAAAATCATATTAATAATAAAACAATAAATAAAAGCTATAATAATGTAAATAACAAATAAAATACATAAATAAATGCATAGGTATAGTTAAATAATAAACAAACAGGTAAATAGTAAATAATAATGAATTCACATATAACTAACAATAAATGAAAATCAGACAGACAAAAGGTAACAAAACAAAAACAAATAATATAAGATAAATTAAAATCATTACAGCATCTTACTTAGGTATTTATCTAAATGATTCTTAAAGCTTCGAACTGAACTACATTGCACTACCTGTGCAGGAAGTTTATTCCATTCATTCTCTACACGGTTGGCAAAGTTGTTTCTACCCACTTCCAAATTGAATCTATTTCCGGACAGTTTGGGACCATTGTTTCTTGTCTGATTCTCATTCAATGTGAAAATTTTGTCACTTTTGATGTTGTCAATTCCCTTTAAAATCTTAAAGACCTGTATCAAGTCACCTCTCAGTCTACGTTTTTTTTTTTTTAGGGAAAACAGATTCATGTGTTTTAGTCGATTTTTGTATGATTTATTTTTGATATTTGGAATCAGTTTTGTGGCTTGCCATTGTACTTTTTCCAGTCTGTCAATGTCTTTAATGAGATTCGGTAACCATACGGAAACAGCATATTCCAAATGTGGACGAACTAACGATTTATACAGCTTGTTAATGAGTGATGGACTTTTGAAATCAAAAGATCACGCAATCAGTCCTAGAATCTTATTTGCTTTCTCAGAGGCTGAAATACACTGCTTGGATGATTTGAGGTCGTTACTGATAATTACGCCGAGATCTTTTTCACTATCCATTTTTGTTAACGAATTTCCAAATAACTTGTAATCGTATTTACTGTTTTTTTTACCTATGTGCATTACCTTGCATTTACTTGTGTTAAATTTCATTAGCCACTTTTCAGACCATTGCTGTAATTTATCTAAATCTTCTTGAATATCTAATTGGTTTGAGTGATCATTTGCCACTCCGCACATTTTTGTATCATCAGCAAATTTGGAAACAGTAGATTTTAGTCCATGGTCAATATCATTTATATATACTATGAATAGAAGTGGCCCAAGAACGGAACCCTGTGGAACTCCACTTGTAACATTTTTCCATCCAGAAGTTTTTCCATTTAAAACAACTCTCTGTTTTCGACCATTCCACCAATTACTAGTCCAACTTAATAGGCTACCACTTATTCCGTGTAAAACTAATTTAGTAAGTAGTCTTTCGTGTGGGACGGTATCAAAAGCTTTTGCAAAGTCTAGATATATTACATCTATATTGTTTCTTTTGTCACAATTCGAGATAACTGTGTTGTAGAATTCGAGTAAGTTAGTCACGCAAGAACGTTTCCGTCTGAAATCATGCTGGCTATCATTTATCAAACGGTTACTTTCTAAATGATGTTCGATAGCATCTCTGATGATAGTTTCCATTATTCTTCCTACGATTGAAGTCAAACTTATAGGCCTATAGTTATTTGGTTTCTTTTTGTCACCTTTTTTGAATATGGGAGTAACGTTAGGTAGCTTCCATTCTCTTGGGACATCTCCGGATATGATGGATTTCTTGAAAATAATTTCTAATGGAACAACAATC
>NC_134813.1:3860701-3870701 GCF_046742065.1 Oratosquilla oratoria
ACTAGGAAAAGTAAAATAACGAAGCAAAGAGCTTTCGTATAATTACATCTTCAGTGCAGATACAAAGAAGGAATTATAAAATGAAGAAACAAGGTACAGAATATATGACTGAGTGAGACATAGTGAAGAGGGCATTCAGGAGGTAGTGGAAGAAATACACGTTACGGACGTTTGAACCGTTCCTGGTAACCAACAAGGATGGGACAATTGCTCATAATTTATATTACAATTTAAATATTTTTGAAATATCATGAGAAATATAACTATCTAATTTGTACAAACCTTGATGGAGATTAACATTTATTCCCTTACTAGATTTAATCAAACTGCATTCAATCAAATTTCTTTCCGTTATGTTGTTGTATGTGATGACTTTGGCGTTATCCCAGTCAACTGGGTGATTAAAATGGTTCATGTGGGGTTGAATATAGCGCTAGATAGTTTTCCCTCTCTAACGTATTTCTTGTGTTGATTGATTCGTGTTTTGAGTGTTTTAGCAGTCTGACCAACATAAAACTGATTATATGATTTACAAGGTATTTTGTACACACACCCTTTATCACTATTAACAGAATTATTTACAAGCAATTGTCTTACAGTGTTCTTATTGTTAAAAACTACATTGATGTTGAATTTGCGTAATATATTTGGAATGTTTTACAGGTTCTCTTTGTACGGTAGAATTAGTAAGTTATTCATATTGAAAGTTTGAGTTGACCTAAGGTTACGAAATGTCCTTTTAGCACAATTGTAAGCTGTGTCAAGAACATGTGTGGGGTATTGTAGCTTAGTACCAATATCGTAAATACATCTTATTTCATCATCGATGTACTCTGGGCTGCAAATGCGTAGGGCCCTGAGGAACATCGAAGAAAAAACAGATCGCTTTACGCCATCAGGGTGTGAGGAATAATAGTGTATATATGAACAAACATTGGTTGGTTTACGATATACACTAAACTTCAACTCACTTTCACGGCGGTAGATATTACAATCGAGGAAAGGCAAAATGCCTTCACTCTCTATCTCCACCGTGAACTTAATGGAACTGACCAAATTATTAAGTTTACATAAAAAATCATTTACATTATCTTGAATGGGCCACAGACATAGGATGTCATCAATGTACCGCATCCATGTTATGTTGGGGGGAATGATCTTACTTAAAATTCTAGTTTCAAAAAATATAAATTATGAGCAGTTGTCCCATACTTGTTGGTTACCAGGACGGTTCAAACGTCCGTCACGTGTATTTTTCCACTACCTCTCCGAATGCCCTTTTCACTATGTCTCACTCAGTCATATATTCTGTACCTTGTTTCTTCATTTTATAATTCCTTCTTTGTATCTGCACTGAAGATGTAATTATACGAAAGCGCTCTGCTTCGTTATTTTACTTTTCCTAGTGGTTACTTACGCACACACACACACACACACACACACACACACACACACACACACACACACACACACACACACACACACACACACACACACACACACACACACACACACACACACACACACACATATATATATATATATATATTTTTTTTTTTGCAGAAACCACCGGGAAATTGAAAAAACAGATACCGAACGTTTTCGTCTTATTTAGATATTTTCAAAGGTACAAAAAAGCAATACAGAAAGTAACAATAAATACATAAGAAGACAAGGATACTCGGAGAGGTCCCATGTTACATTTTATCACACACAATTTTGAGAGCTTATAGAATTTGTTCCCCTGAGTTCTTGGATCAAGAAATACAATTAATTTATGACGTTGGAGAAAATTTAAAATATCCAAAACATCTTATTGATAAAACAAAAATCAAAGCTAGGAAATGTTTTCTTAATACTTCGCAGGTCAAACCATTTAATTTTAAAAATATGTTAACAATTCCGTACCACGAAAATTTAATCCATCTTCCTAGCATTTTTGAAAATTTTGGTATCCAGATAGTATTCAAAAATAATAATAACATTAAGAGTCTGTTAATCAAAAATTCTCCAAGAAGTAAAGAGGGATGTATTTATAATATACCATGGCCAAACAGGCAAAGGCTTAGAAAAAAGAATAGGCCAACATAAATATAGTATTAGAACGGGGCAAGTGTCCAGTGGATTATTTGTCCACCAAAGGGATTATGGTCATAATATTGACTGGGGAAATTCTAAAATAATTATTTCTTGTAATGATATCATAGAAAGAAATATTATTGAATCTTGTTTTATAAAAATAAATTTTGGAAATAACATGAACTTGAGTTTGGGTTTATTTAAATTGGACAATTTTATTATTGACAAAATTGTGTGTGATAAAATGTAACATGGGACCTCTCCGAGTATCCTTGTCTTCTTATGTATTTATTGTTTCTTTCTGTATTGCTTTTTTGTACCTTTGAAAATGTCTAAATAAAACGAAAACGTTCGGTATCTGTTTTTTTTCAGTTTCCCGGTGGTTTCTGCAAAAATAGTTTATCACGTCTGTTTTGTGATTTCTTTGCACATATATATATATATATATATTAAATGCTACAGCACAAATGGCGTCAATGATTTTAAGAGAACATTTCTCTAACTCTCTGTATTTCCTTTCCTCTTCATAATCCAAACTCTGAAGGAAATAGTAAAAAGCTTCAGAATGTTGATTCATTTTACCGACAGCTGTTTCAACCATTACAAATGGTCATCTTCAGGGTAATACAATACATCAATACAAACATAGGTATATAAGGCCGAGTAAAAACGGCAGGGAGAGGTCACACGTAAGGTGGGAATCTGTCTACCCTACCGAGACGGAAAGGGTAACCGGGACAACTTTCCGATGTGGGATTACGTCCCGGAAGTCTGGACACAATCCCCATGTGGTTTTTTGTCCCGTGGTGACGGTCTGTATTTTCTATTGGAGGGGAGGACATAATCAGATGAAATCTGTACATTTAAGATAGGCTTTTGTAAACCGATGCTCACTGCCTCAGCTACTACTAAACTTCCATAATTGTTATCATGGTGGATGATTGTTGTATCCCTTATGAAATCTACTAGGGGCGGCTTTTTGTCGTGGGCATCGACAAAATGTTGGTGGATGGCTCTGTTGTTACGATGAGCCTGCAGTTGTCTTCTTAAGGTCGTGAGGGTATGGCCGACGTAGCTAACATCGAGGGGCTTGCATGCCCCTTCAGAACATTTAAATTGATATACTACGCCGGTTTTAAGTTCCTTTGGACACTCGGGGACGGTGCTGCTTTTCCACCTTCATCATATATATATATATATATATATATATATATATATATATACATATATATATACATATGTGTGTGTGTATACAGTACATATATATATACATATATATATATATACATTCTATATATATACATATATATCTATATATATACATATATATATATTGCACACACACACACACACACACACACACACACACATATATATATATATATATATATATATATATATGTATGTGTGAGTATGTGCGTGTGTGTGGGTGTATGTTAGAGACAGACTGAACATTTCCCAATGGCAGAGCTTCTAAAAATGTTCAATATCTATCTATCTATCTTTCTATCTATTTATCTATCTATAAATTAATATACATGTATATATATATATATTGTATATATATATGTACATATATATATATATATGTATATATATGTATATATGTATGTATGTATATATATGTATATATATATACATATGTATATATATATATATATATGTGTGTGTGTACGTGTGTGTGTGTGTGTGTGGTAGGGTGGTGAGTTTAAACCTCAATATATATATATATGGATGGGGTGGTGCGAGAGGTGAATGCTAGGGTAGTGAGTCAGGGATTGGAGATGGTTAAAGAAAATGGAGAAAAGTGGGAGGTGAGCCAGCTGTTGTTTGCGGACGACACTGCGCTTGTGGCAGGGTCAGAGGAGGGATTGAGAAAGCTGGTGGCAGAGTTTGGGAGAGTATGTGATAGAAGAAAGCTAAAGATAAATGTGGGTAAAAGTAAGGTGATGAGATGTACAAGGGGTGAAAGTGGCAGTAGACTGGAAGTGAACATTAAGGGAGAGCGACTGGAGGAAGTGGATAGTTTTAGATACTTGGGTGCAAGTGTAGCAGGAAAAGGTGGAGTGAAGGTGGAGGTAGAATGTAGATTGAGAGAAGCGAGTAAATGCCTTGGTGGTTTAAAGAGTGTAATGAGAAATAGACATTTGGGAATGGATGCGAAGAGGAGACTGTATGAAGGAGTGATTGTGCCAACAGCACTGTATGGGGCAGAAACGTGGAACATAAGAGAAGAAGAGAGAAGGAGTTTGAATGTGTTTGAGATGAGGTGTCTGAGAAGTATGGTGGGGGTTACTAGGCTAGATAGAGTGAGAAATGAGGAGGTGAGGAGGAGAACAGGGGTGAAAAAGGATTTGGGAGATAGGGTTGATGAAAGAGTATTAGGATGGTTTGGACACATGGAAAGAATGAGAGAAGAAAGACTAGTAAAAGAGGTATGGAAGGCAGATGTGGAGGGAGTGAACATGAGGGGACGTCCTAGGATGAGGTGGATGGATGGGGTGAAGGGGGCTTTGGGGAAGAGGGGAATGTCTGTTGAGGAAGGAAGGGAGAGGACGGAAGACAAAGGTGAGTGGAGAATGGTTGTATATGGATGTTGTGACTGCATGAGGAGGAATGGGCGGGGGGGGGGTAGTATGTGTGAGTAAATTTTGACGCAGCCCGAAGGGATTTCTCCCCGTCCTCGCCTTATATGCAAAGGGGGACGGAGAGGGGGGGTCGCCGATTAAATGAAGCGGCCTTGCTGTGGATGTGCTGTGTCTTGCGACACTGCTTCTGACCCAGGGCGGTGGGCAGGGTGCAGGGATGGCCCGTCATCCAGGAGGTGCTCAGATGAGAGGAAGGGTGGGAGGGGTGTGGAGTGTATTTAGGGATGAAATGGGTGGGAGTGTTTTTATGCCTTTCCCTTTTTGGCTACCTCCCTTGGAAGGGGGAAAAAGCCTTGGTATATGTATGTATGTATATATATGTATACATATATATATATATATATATATATATATACATATATATATATGTATATATATATATATATACATATATATGTGCGCGTGTGTGTGTGTATATATTTATATATCTATTTATATATATATATATATATATATATATATATATATGTGTGTGTGTGTGTGTGTATATGTATATATCTATGTATATATATACCTATATATACACAAAGACACACACACACACACACACACACACACACACACACACACACACACATATATATATATATATATATATATATATATATTTATATATATATATATCTTTTATCTGTGTATATATATATATATTTATATGTATATATATATATATATATTGATATATATATACACATATATATACATATCTTTATTCAACCACAAACAACTTTTAATTCCATGCCATCGCAATCGAGACTGAAGAATCGCTCGATGGAGACATTTTGTTGGAAATTGAAACGTGGACGAGCCGAGGACGAGCCGAGGACGAGCCGTGGTCGAGCCGAGGATTCGAACCTCGGCTAGGCCACGTTTAAATTTCCAACAAAATGTCGCCATCGAGCGATTCTTCAGTCTCGATTGCGATGGCATGGAATTAAAAGTTGTTTGTGGTTGAATAAAGATATCAATTGATCGCTGGGAACCATTCAGTGTAGATGTATATATACATATGTATATATATATATACGTATGTATATATATATATATATATATATATATATATATATATATATATATATATATATATATATATATATATATAAGGTTCGGAACCCTAAACACTCTAACGTTTCGTTCGCGTAGAACTTCTTCAGAGAATGTACGTAGAACTGCAATTAAAGTTTATGTACATACATACATATACCAAGGCTTTTTCCCCCTTACAAGGGGGGTAGCCAAATAGAAAAAGGCATAAAATCATTCCCACCCATTCCATCCCTGAATACACTCCACACCCCTCCACCCTCCCTCTTATCTTAGCACCTCCTGGATGACGGGTCATCCCTGCAACTTGTCCACTGCCCTGGGTCAGAAGCAGTGTCGCAAGACACAGAACATCCACAGCAAGGCCGCTTCATTAAATCGGCGACCCCCCCCTCTCCGTCTCCTCATTGCATAAAATGAGAGGACGGGGAGAAATCCCTTCGGGCTGCGTCAAATTTTGCTCACACATACTACCTCATCCTTCATCCACCCGCCCATTCTGACTCATGCAATCACAACATCATCCATATACAACCATTCTCCATTCACCCCGTCCTTCCTCAACAGACATTCCCCTCTTCCCCAAAGCCCCCTTCACCCCATCCATCCACCTCATCCTAGGACGTCCCCTCATGTTCACTCCCTCCACATCTGCCTTCCACACCTCTTTTACTAGTCTTTCTTCACTCATTCTTTCCATGTGTTCAAACCATCCTAATACTCTTTCATCAACCCTATCTCCTAGCTCCTTTTCCACCCCTGTTCTCCTCCTCACCTCCTCATTTCTCACTCTATCCAGCCTAGTAACCCCCATCATACTTCTCAGACACCTCATCTCAAACACATTCAAACTCCTTCTCTCTTCTTCTCTTATGTTCCATGTTTCTACCCCATACAGTGCTGTTGGCACAATCACTCCTTCATACAGTCTTCTCTTAGCATCCATTCCCAAATGTCTATTCCTCATTACACTCTTTAAACCACCAAGGCATTTACTCGCTTCTCTCAATCTACATTCTACCTCCACTTTCACTCCACCTTTCCCTGCCACATTTGCACCCAAGTATCTAAAACTATCCACTTCCTCCAGTCGCTCTCCCTTAATGCTCACTTCCAGTCTACTGCCACTTTCACCCCTTGTACATCTCATCACCTTACTTTTATCCACATTTATCTTTAGCTTTCTTCTATCACATACTCTCCCAAACTCTGCCACCAACTTGCTCAATCCCTCCTCCGATCCCGCCACAAGCGCAGTGTCGTCCGCAAACAACAGCTGGCTCACCTCCCACTTTTCTCCATTTTCTTTAATCATCTCCAATCCCTGACCCACTACCCTTGCATTTACCTCTCGCACCACCCCATCCATGTATAAGTTGAACAACCAGGGTGACATAACGCATCCTTGACGAAGTTCCACCTTTACCTCGAACCACTTACTCTCTCCATTTCCAATCCTGACACAAGCTCTACTACTCTCATAAAAACAGCTCCCAGAAGCTTTCCTCCTATCCCGTATATCTGCATAACCTCCCACAGTGCCTTCCTGTCTACCCTATCATAAGCCTTTTCCAGATCCATAAAATCCCAAAAAAATCCTTCCCCTTTCCTATAGATTTCTCACATATTTGTCTTACCACAAAGATCTGATCTACACAACCTCTACCTGTCCTAAATCCACACTGTTCCTCACCAATTACTCCTTCTGTTCCTCTCCTAATCCTCTCAACCAAGATCCTCCCATAAGCCTTCCCAACTACACTCAACAAGCTAATCCCTCTGAAACTACTACATTCACACTTGTCCCCTTTTCTCTTGTAAAGAGGAACTATACAGGCACTCCTCCAGTTCTCCGGCACTCTACCCTCTCTCCAACAAACATTAAATAACCTCACCAACCAGTCCACCATCACTGTACCTCCTTTTTTCAGACATTCCGCATGGCATCCATCCAGACCAGGTGCCTTACCTGCTTTCATCATCTTAACAACTGCCTTCACCTCATCCTTCCTTATTTCTCCTCCATTCTCCTCATTCATCACTCTCATTTTCTTCGCATTTCCCACTGCAGCAATCTTTCCTTCCCTATCCTCCTTCACATTTAGCAACTTCCTAAAATATTCTGCCCACCTTCCCCTTACTGCCTTCTCTTCCATTATCATCTCTCCATCTGCACCTTTTACATTTTCTTCTCTACTTGATTCGCCTCTTCTTTCTCTCTTAATTTCTTTCCAAAACATCTTTTTATTACTTTCAAAATTTTCTGTCAAACTCTTACCCCAATTCACATCTGCTCTCTTCTTTGCAGCCTTTACCTTTTGCTTTACTTCTCTTTTCTTTTCTTTGTGCCTCTCATATGACTCCCTCGTCCTATTTTGTAACCAATCTGTGAAAGCTCGCTTCTTCTCTTCTACAACCTTTTTTGTTTCTTCATCCCACCATTCACTACCCTTTCTTCTATTTCCCCCTGTCCTTCTTGGTCCACACACCATCCTTGCACACTTTATGACTCCCTCCTTGAACCATCCCCATTCCTCCTCCACACCCAGCTCTACTCTACCCTTTACTCCCTCCCACTCCTCCTTCAGCTTCTTTCCATACTCCTTCTCCTTTTCCTTCTCATTCAAAGAGTTCACTCTAAGAACCTCCCTACCTTTTGTCCCTTTCTTCTTCCTCCATCTATCCTCCACTTTCAACTTACCTTCCACCAAAAAATGATCTGATATTCCCCCACCCTCTCCCCTTAGCACATGTACAACCTTAACTCTTCCTATCATAATCCTATTTACCACTACATAATCCATTAGCGCTCTATCTACCACCCTTCCCTCCACCACTCTCTCCCATGTGTACTTATGCTTGACTTTCTTCCGAAACACTGTATTTGCTACCATCAACTCTCTTTCTAGACACATTTCCACCATCAACTCTCCACTACGATTCTTTCCTGGAACTCCACATTTCCCAACCACTCCATCGGTTGGTCCATTTCCCACCCTAGCATTAAGGTCTCCCAGTACTATCACATTGACATTTCTTCCCAAATCCTCTATGCACTCATTTAGATCTATCCAAAAGGCCTCCCTTTCTTCTACACTCTTCTCACTGCCAGGCCCATATGCACTTACAAAGACCCACATCTCCTTCCCCAGTTTCACCTTCATCCACATTATCCTTGAGGAAACCTCCTTCCACTCCACTACCCGTTTACCTATCTCTTCACTTACTAGAATAGCCACCCCTTCCCTCCCTCGCCCTCTCCTCACCCAATTACCTTTTCGGACACTTGGGAAAGGTCGTTTTTCTGGCGTGTTTTAGAATTAAAATACTAGTTTGTTTAGCTAAATTGATAAATCCTCCTCGATGGTTCGATGTATTATTAGTTGAAATATATGCTGATTCTACAATTCTTCTAGTGAATGTATCAAAACCTTTATGTAGCACTTCAGCTCCTCTCCAGTTTGGTAAATGATCGAATTTTTCCGCATGAACTACTAAAGAATTAGATATCCTCTGTGCTTTTATGTCGTTTTTTATGTTCATAAATTCTTTTTTCTAATCCCCTTGATCACTCGCCAAAATATACCATTGAGCAACTATTGCACGGGATTTTGTATACGACGCTGTTTTCGGAATTGGTTCTCTTCTCGGAAGTCTTAATCAAATCACCTATCCTCTTGTTAGTTATTTTTGCTACGTTTATACCTGTTTTGTTTACAAAGGATTACAAAAGCGGAGCATGCCGACAGGAGACCTTTTGATCCATATCTAGGTCGGATGCGAAAAAAAAAATCATATTTATAATAAAATTAAATATTTGTCTATTATTGGTGACGTTTCTGAACCAGGTACTGATATAAAATTGGTATTATTTTTATAATTTCTCTCTTTCTTTCCGCGATTATAAATATTTATTGCTTTTCTTTTTGTTCTCCTCAACATTCCCTCAGGATATCCAAGTTTGTCAAAGGTTTTCATAATATAATCAAATTCGTCTTCTAGGTATTCATTGCTACAGATTCGTAGTGCCTTGAGAAAAAATCCTATTACTATGCCACTCTTTGTCCTATAATCATGTGCGGAGAAGTAATGTACTAAATCCTCTTTGTTTCCTTTCTGTATACTGAGAATGTCACTTTTTTTTTACTCGTCGTATTAACGTATCTAGGAAGGGCAATTGTCCGTTTTGTTCCTCTTCTACGGTGAACTGAATGTCGCTGTCGACCGCG
>NC_134813.1:3878201-3893201 GCF_046742065.1 Oratosquilla oratoria
AGCTTGTTAATGAGTGATGGACTTTTGAAATCAAAAGATCGCGCAATCAGTCCCAGAATCTTATTTGCTTTCTCAGAGGCTGAAATACACTGCTTGGATGATTTGAGGTCGTTACTGATAATTACGCCGAGATCTTTTTCACTATCCACTTTTGTTAACGAATTTCCAAATAACTTGTAATCGTACATACTGTTATTTTTACCTATGTGCATTACCTTGCATATACTCGTGTTAAATTTCATTAGCCACTTTTCAGACCATTGCTGTAATTTATCTAAATCTTCTTGAATATCTAATTGGTTTGAGTGATCATTTGCCACTCCGCACAGTTTTGTATCATCAGCAAATTTGGAAACAGTAGATTTTAGTCCATGGTCTATATCATTTATATATACTATGAATTGAAGTGGCCCAAGAGCGGAACCCTTAGGAACTCCACTTGCAACACTTTTCCATCCAGAAGTTTTTCCATTTAAAACAACTCTCTGTTTTCGACCATTCCACCAATTACTAGTCCAACCTAATAGGCTACCACTTATTCCATGCAAAGCTAATTTAGTAAGTAGTCTTTCGTGTGGGACGGTACCAAAAGCTTTTGCAAAGTCTAGATACACGGTAAGATGGATGGATGAGGTAAAAGGGGCATTGGGTAAGAGGGAAATATCTGTTAAGGAAAGACGAGAGAAGACGGAAGATAGGGGAAAAAGGAGAATGGTTGTGTATGGATGATGCTGTGATGCATGAGGGGGTGTGGGTGGGGACTGGGCGTGAGGGAGTATATATGAAAAATAACTTGACGCAACCCGAAGGGGTTTCTCCCCGTCTTCTCCATTTCTGCATGAGGGGACGGAGAGGAGGGAGGGTCGCCTTGCTGTGGATGTGCTGTGTCCTGCGACACTGTTTCTGACCCAGGTCAGTGGGGAAGATACAGGGATGACCCGTTAACCAGGAGGAGCCAAGCTAAGAGGAAGGAAGGGATGTGGATGGGAGTGGAGTATGTTGGGATGGAATAGGTGGGAGTGGTTTTTATGCCTTTTTTTAACTAGCTCCCTTTGGAATATGTATGTGCAAGTACAAATTGCAGAGAGAAGAATAGAACAAGTAACCAAATTTTCGTACCTGGGAAGCGTATTGACAGAAGATTGTAGATGTGAAAAGGAAATAAAATCAAGGATAGCGATAGCTAAAAGCACGTTTCAGAAAATGAAAGGGGTTTTAACAAACAAGAAAATGTCTACAGACATAAGGAGAAGAACAGATAAAATATTTATATGGTCAACACTACTATATGGTTCAGAAGCGTGGACAATCAGCAAAAAATTGCAGGAAAACTTAGAAGCAGCAGAAATGTGGATATGGAGACGAGTATTAAGAGTACCATGGACAGCGAAGAAAACAAATGAAGAAGTATTGAGAGAAATGGAGATAGATAGGGAATTGATGACAACAATAAGGAAAAGACAGTTGCGATTCTTAGGACATATAATGAGGAAGGAAGGGTTGGAACAGGTGGTGATGACGGGAATGGTGGAGGGAAGGAGAGCAAGAGGAAAGCAGAGGGAGAAGTATATGGACGGGCTGATGAGGGCGACGGGAAAACAACTCAAACCAGCACAGATGTTTCAAGTAACTAGGGACCGTGAACGGTGGCGCTCCATGGCTGCCGAAGTCCAAGAGGATATGGCACGACGGTAAGGTAAGGTATGTATATACATACACACACACACACACATATATATATATATATATATATATATATATATATACATGTGTGTGTGTGTGTGTGTGTGTGTGTGTGTGTGTATTTATATGTTATATAATTTTTCGTTCCGGTCCTTAACCCCTGCTACGAGTGTGGTTAGCTCTCTGGTGAAATAGGAAATTTGGGTCGCAGTTTGCGGCCTCTCCTAATCTCGGGAACGAGTAGCGTTTCGAGTTCGGAGAGGTTTAGACCCTCAGTGGCTTAGTAGGTTAAGGCGACTGGCAATGGAGACTCTTGGCATCAGAGCAGTAGTTTCGAATACTCTGCGCGACGGTCATAAAAGTTATATGATATTTATATATATATATATATATATATATATATACATATACATATACATATACATATACATATATATATACATATACATATACATATACGCTGAATGGTTGCCAGTGATCAACTAATATCTTTTTTCAACCACAAATCACTTTTAATTCAATGCCATCGTAGTCGAGACTGAAGAATCGCTCGATGGAGGCATCCGTTGGAAATTGAAATGTGGACGAGCCGAGGATTCGAACCCAGCTAACCCGTAACAAAGCTACAGTGACTTAAACCAATACGCTATCTCTCTTGATATCGTATTGGTTTAAGTCATTGTAGCTTTGTTACGGGTTAGCTGGGTTCGAGTCCTCGGCTAGTCTACATTTCAATTTCCAACGGATGCCTCCATCGAGCGATTCTTCAGTCTCGACTGCGATATTTATATATATATATATATATATATATATATATATATATATATATATATATATATATATATATATACATATATATATATATATTGGTGTATTTAGGTAGCAGGTTCTCATGTAGACAATTTTGATTGAAGTTCACAGCAGCTTCTGCGTTCACGACTTTTTTGCTGAGTAATTCTACATCTCTGACGATGGAACGGTGAACAATGGGTAGCTCCCATAAAAGTTGTCCGAAAGACATTGAAAGTTCTTGTAGACGAAGAACACTTTATTATAACAAGCTTTCGACCTACATAGGTCATCTTCAGGTTCTGGTACAGGCAAAGAAGGGAACAGTTTATATACGGAACTAAGGTACAGAATGGGAGAAAAGGAGGAACGTGATTGGTCGAGGCTGGCCAATAGGGATCTAGGCATTGACCTGGGATCCCGCTTGCGAACCTGCCTGAGCCGTACGCCGTTCGTCTTCTTCTCTAACAATTTTATAACTGTTTTGAAAGTTTCTAAGGCTAGGAATGATGTACATATCGGTGATTTGAGAGTTGAGAGAAGGGTTTTTGTTTTTTATATAAAGGGCTTCCAATATACGTAGACGGGAGTAATCTTTTTCGTCAGAGATGTAGAATTACTCAGCAAAAATGTCGTGAACGCAGAAGCTGCTGTAAACTTCAATCAATCAATCAATCAATATATATATATACATATATAGATATATATATATATATATGTGTATATATATATATGCACATATATATATGTATATATATGTATATACATATATGTATACATATATATACATATATATATGTATATATATATATGTATATACATATATATATATTAATGAACCAAAATACTTCTTTCGCTAGAAATAAAAAAGAAAAGGGAATGTGAAACAACTAATATATGATATCAAATTGTCATATTGTATTACTATATTGCAAACTTATCTTAATCTGATTTATAGAAAAAATCAAATGGCAAAAACAAAAGCACAATTACACCATAATATTATATAAAAAATGTCAAACTGTTGAGATGTATTGCTAGTCTTAGTTTATGGAAAACTCCTTTTAGGTTATTGGTTAGTTGATCCCTATAATAATGATATTGGTGTTAAACAATATCCTAACAAAGAAACGTTGTCATCAAGTTTAGCTTAAAGTAAAGTTTAGATTTTTAAAGCAAATTGTATGGTGTATAGTGAGAGTTAGGATAGAAAATCTTGAAGGGAGAGGTCAGATGGGAAATACACCCATTGTTTAGTTTCTTCTAAATAAGAGTACTTTCATTGCTTCCAACCAGTTTTAATTCGTTACAATAAAAAACAAAATAAAAAAAACATAATTTTCCCCACATTTTACGTGAATAAAGCCATCTATCGTCCACCAGAATGTAAAAGATATCTGATGAGCGTACTCTGAGTCTGAGTATAAAAAACAGAGAGAAAAAAGGGCAAAAAGGGAGAAAATAAGGAAAAAGAAAGAAGAAAAGGAAAGTAAACAAGAAAGAAAAAGCAGATTTTTTTTTTTTGTAAAAGTGTAGCTTTGTAATTTAATCAACATTTAAGCTAATGGTGTTTGGAAAGACAAAGTCTGAATGGTCTCTTTTCTTTAGTGTTCCAGGGTTCTCTCTGGTTTATACATGTAGAATGGAACCTCCGGAGAAACCTCGGTGGGGTTGCCAAATTATACACACATTTTATATATATATACACAAGGATTGCCATATTCACATTGGAAAAAAAAGTTCGTCGATTGAGCGATGATGACAGGCGCCGCTTCTATTGTAGTCGAGGAGCGCGGTCTCTTTTATTCAATGCAGGTGTCCTGGTCGTTTTATCCGAAGCGCTGGCTGCTTCCATTGTTCGAGCAGGTGGTTCTGGGTGTTGGCTGGAAGCCTAGTCCTTAGATCACTAGGAACAATTGAATGTCCCTTGACATTAGAACCAAAGGTACAATAGAGGGTCCCTCGAGAGTTAGCTTGAAGACGTTAGAGTACTTCCTGCTCCATATGAGTGTGTTCGCGCGTGTGCATGTTGGACATCGAAGGGGTTGACAACAAAAGAAAGAGAAATGGCAAAAAAAAAAAAAGATTAACAGGAAATGAAAAAATGAAAAAAGAAAAGGAAGGAATGTTAAAAAAAAAAAAAAAAAAAAAAAAAAAAAAAAATTAAAAACACAACCTGAGGGAGGGTAGTCTGAGATTGGGACTTTTTCGGGACGTGGCACTTCGGACCTTGAAGTTCCAAGGCTCCAGGAAGACTTCAGGAAACTTCAGAAAAGGAGGAACGAGATTGGTCGAGGCTGGCCAATAGGGATCTAGGCATTGACCTGGGATCCCGCTTGCGAACCTGCTTGAGCCGTACGCCGTTCGTTTTCTTCTCTAACAATTTTATAACTGTTTTGAAAGTTTCTAAGGCTAGGAATGATGTACATATCTGTGATTTGAGAGTTGAGAGAAGGGTTTTTGTTTTTTATATAAAGGGCTTCCAATATACGTAGACGGGAGTAATCTTTTTCGTCAGAGATGTAGAATTACTCAGCAAAAATGTCGTGAACGCAGAAGCTGCTGTAAACTTCAATTAATCAATCAATATATATACATATATATATACATATATATATGTGTATATATATATGTATATACATATATGTATATATATATATACATATATATATGTATATATATATGTATATACATATATGTATACATATATATATGTATACATATATATATATATATATATATATATATATATATATATCAATGAACCAAAATACTTCTTTCGCTAGAAATAAAAAAGAAAAGGGAATGTGAAACAACTAATATATGATATCAAATTGTCATATTGTATTACTATATTGCAAACTTATCTTAATCTGATTTATAGAAAAAATCAAATGGCAAAAACAAAAGCACAATTACACCATAATATTATATAAAAATGTCAAACTGTTGAGATGTATTGCTAGTCTTAGTTTATGGAAAACTCCTTTTAGGTTATTGGTTAGTTGATCCCTATAATAATGATATTGGTGTTAAACAATATCCTAACAAAGAAACGTTGTCATCAAGTTTAGCTTAAAGTAAAGTTTAGATTTTTAAAGCAAATTGTATGGTGTATAGTGAGAGTTAGGATAGAAAATCTTGAAGGGAGAGGTCAGATGGGAAATACACCCATTGTTTAGTTTCTTCTAAATAAGAGTACTTTCATTGCTTTCAACCAGTTTTAATTCGTTACAATAAAAAACAAAATAAAAAAAACATAATTTTCCCCACATTTTACGTGAATAAAGCCATCTATCGTCCACCAGAATGTAAAAGATATCTGATGAGCGTACTCTGAGTCTGAGTATAAAAAACAGAGAGAAAAAATGGCAAAAGGGAGAAAATAAGGAAAAAGAAAGAAGGGATACCGGACAGAATTTCAATGAAGGCCAAAATATCAAGATAGGATGTAATGTCAGTGGAAGACAAAAGATCACGATGGGATGTAATTATAGTGGAGGAAAAAATATCATGTACTTTAATGCTCGTAGTATTAGGAACAAATTTCAAGAAATACAGGCGTATGTCAAAAGCGAAAATCCCGATATGATAGGAATAACTGAGACATGGTTAAATGGTACAGAGTTCGAAGCTGAATTTAATATTGCGGGATTTAAACACTTTCATCAGGATAGAAACCACAAGAGAGGTGGGGGTGTTCTATTGTACGTTAAAAACAATGTTCATGCTTGTGTTTTAGAGAAAGTGAAACAGGATGCATATGATAGTTTGTGGGTTGAGTTAACCCAAACAAATGGACAAAAAATGAATATAGGTGTAATATACAGGCCAAAGACATTATCATTAGCAGACGACCAACTGTTATTTCAAGAACTGTCTAGTTTCTGCAACCGGGATTTATTGATAATGGGTGATTTCAATTTTACTGACATTGATTGGATGACCCTTGAACATGGCCATATAGGTAGTCGCTTGATTGATTTTCTTGGTGACAATTACTTAATTCAGCATGTAAAAGAGCCCACAACATATGGAAACTTACTCGATCTTTTGATCACTAGCCGCGAAAGCATGGTAACTGATGTAGAAGTCGGTGAATCTGTTGCAAATAGCGATCACAACTTAGTTAGATTAAAAATCCTAAACAATTTTAAAATAGATACTTGTGTTTCTAAAATACCCGATTTCAGTAAAGCTCAGTTCATAGGACTACGTCAGGAGCTTCAGCTTACAGATTGGGAGACAAAATTAAACGAAAGGCCTGTAGATCAGATGTGGGAAATATTTCAAAATACGCTCACTAAGATGATTCAAACTTACATTCCTTTTAAGGACAGACGTCCCCCAAATCAGGCTCGCCCAAAGTGGCTCGACAAAGAAACTGAAAAAAGTATTGCTAAAAAGAGACAGGCTTATAAGAAATATAAGTGCTCGGGTGCATCTAATGACTATGAAAATTATGTATCAATACAGAGAGATTTAAAAAAGACAATAAGGAAAAGAAAACGACAATACGAAATGAACATCGCTGATAAATCCAAAGAGAATCCCAAAGAATTCTATAGTTACATTAGAGATAAAAAGGTTGTTAGGAATCACATTGGTCCACTATTATCTACTGACGGTCAACTTGAATATTCAAATGAAGGAATGTGTAATATCTTAAACAATTATTTTAGCTCGGTATTCGTAAACGAAACACCTCAAAGTGAATTCCAAACTGAAACCTGTGAAAAGTCTGGGGTAAACTTACTACGGTAAATATAACAAAAGAAAAAATTAAAAGATGTATAGACAAACTCAAAGTTAATAAAACACCAGGGCCTGACGATTGGCATCCAAGAATCGTAAAGGAAATGAAAAATGAGATTGTTGTTCCATTAGAAATTATTTTCAAGAAATCCATCATATCCGGAGATGTCCCAAGAGAATGGAAGCTACCTAACGTTACTCCCATATTCAAAAAAGGTGACAAAAAGAAACCAAATAACTATAGGCCTATAAGTTTGACTTCAATCGTAGGAAGAATAATGAAAACTATCATCAGAGATGCTATAGAACATCATTTAGAAAGTAACCGTTTGATAAATGATAGCCAGCATGGTTTCAGACGGAAACGTTCTTGCGTGACTAACTTACTCGAATTCTACAACACAGTTATCTCGAATTATGACAAAAGAAACAATATAGATTTAATATATCTAGACTTTGCAAAAGCTTTTGGTACCGTCCCACACGAAAGACTAATTACTAAATTAGCTTTACACGGAATAAGTGGTAGCCTATTAAGTTGGACTAGTAATTGGTTGAATGGTCGAAAACAGAGAGTTGTTTTAAATGGAAAAACTTCTGGATGGAAAAGTGTTGCAAGTGGAGTTCCTCAGGGTTCCGTTCTTGGGCCACTTCTATTCATAGTATATATAAATGATATAGACCATGGACTAAAATCTACTGTTTCCAAATTTGCTGATGATACAAAACTGTGCGGAGTGGCAAATGATCACTCAAACCAATTAGATATTCAAGAAGATTTAGATCAATTACAGCAATGGTCTGAAAAGTGGCTAATGAAATTTAACACAAGTAAATGCAAGGTAATGCACATAGGTAAAAATAACAAGTTATTTGGAAATTCGTTAACAAAAGTGGATAGTGAAAAAGATCTCGGCGTAATTATCAGTAACGACCTCAAATCATCCAAGCAGTGTATATCAGCCTCCGAGAAAGCAAATAAGATTCTGGGACTGATTGCGCGATCTTTTGATTTCAAAAGTCCATCACTCATTAACAAGCTATATAAATCGTTAGTTCGTCCACATTTGGAATATGCTGTTTCTGTATGGTCACCGAATCTCATTAAAGACATTGACAAACTGGAAAAAGTACAACGGCGAGCCACAAAACTGATTCCAAATATCAAAAATAAATCATACGAAAATCGACTAAAACACATGAATCTGTTTTCCCTAAAAAAGCGTAAACTCAGAGGTGACTTGATACAGGTCTTTAAGATTTTAAAGGGAATTGACAACATCAAAAGTGACAAAATTTTCACATTGAATGAGAATCAGACAAGAAACAATGGTCTCAAACTATCCGGAAATAGATTCAATTTAGAAGTAGGTAGAAACAACTTTGCCAACCGTGTAGTAAATGAATGGAATAAACTTCCTGCACAGGTAGTGCAATGTAGTTCAGTTCGAAGCTTTAAGAATCAGTTAGATAAATACCTAAGTAAGATGCTGTAATGATTATAATTTATTTTATATGATTTATTTTTGTTTTGTTATCATTTGTCTGTCTGATTTTCATTTATAATTAGTTATATGTCAATTTATTATTATTTACTATTTAACTGTTTGTTTATTATTTAACTATACCTATGCATTTATTTATGTATTTTATTTGTTATTTACATTATTAAAGTTTTTATTTATTGTTTTATTATTAATATGATTTTTTTTTTCGCATCCGACCTACAGTAGATATGGATCAAAAGGTCTCCTGTCGGCATGCTCCGCCTTTGTAATCCTTTGTAGAAAAGGAAAGTAAACAAGAAAGAAAAAGCAGATTTTTGTTGTTGTAAAAGTGTAGCTTTGTAATTTAATCAACATTTAAGCTAATGGTGTTTGGAAAGACAAAGTCTGAATGGTCTCTTTTCTTTAGTGTTCCAGGGTTCTCTCTGGTTTATACATATAGAATGGAACCTCCGGAGAAACCTCGGTGGGGTTGCCAAATTATACACACATTTTATATATATATATATATATATATATATATATATATATATATATATATATATATATATATCTATATATACCAGGATTGCCATATTCACATTGGAAAAAAAAGTTCGTCGATTGAGCGATGATGACAGGCGCCGCTTCTATTGTAGTCGAGGAGCGCGGTCTCTTTTATTCAATGCAGGTGTCCTGGTCGTTTTATCCGAAGCGCTGGCTGCTTCCATTGTTCAAGCAGGTGGTTCTGAGTGTTGGCTGGAAGCCTAGTCCTTGGATCACTAGGAACAATTGAATGTCCCTTGACATTAGAACCAAAGGTACAATAGAGGGTCCCTCGAGAGTTAGCTTGAAGACGTTAGAGTACTTCCTGCTCCATATGAGTGTGTTCGCGCGTGTGCATGTTGGACATCGAAGGGGTTGACAACAAAAGAAAGAGAAATGGCAAAAAAAAAAAAAAGATTAACAGGAAATGAAAAAATGAAAAAAGAAAAGGAAGGAATGTTAAAAAAAAAAAAAAAAAAAAAAAAAAAAAAAAAATGAAATCCACAACCTGAGGGAGGGTAGTCTGAGATTGGGACTTTTTCGGGACGTGGCACTTCGGACCTTGAAGTTCCAAGGCTCCAGGAAGACTTCAGGAAACTTCAGGCTACTTCAGTCCCTGACGTAACACACCACTCTATTCCCCTGAATGGGTTTATCGACCCTTCCGTCACCCGTATGGGAATACTAAATTCTTACACTTTAAGCAGCCAATATATCAGCGGACTTTAGTCACACCCCTACGAACCAGAGTCAATCAGCATTTTTCTGTATTCGGAGACTAATCTGAAAAGAAATATATATATAGAAATAAAATAAAATAAAATCGATAGAATAATCATTAGCGCGTTCTCGTTCCGAACGACTGATGAGCCAGTTAGTCCCATTGGGACCGTTAGTCCCTTGACCTTAGCACCCGGTGCTCGCTTCAAAGGCTTTATTCTAGTTGAATCCTCCTGCAAGGAGTCTCTCTCGAATGCCACCCATTTCAAACGGGGGTCCACCCAATCCTTCACTACATAATAAAATCACCGCGTGACAGCCCAGTGGATAATATGTTGAACTCATGTGCAGGTGGTCACGAATTTGATTCCCGGGTCCCGCTGCGTGCCTCTTGCGTTGGTTTCCGACAGCCCTGACCAGGTGAACCAAACATAGGCCTAAACAAACTTAGCCGCTTGCCGCAACTGACAAGGCTTGCCCTACCAGGGGTTTATCACTTTCCACTTTGTGGGAATGGGATGGTGTGATGGTGAGTACCTGAAGGCCTCAAAAACAAAATGTCTATAGTGTGCGACAGTGCTGACAGTACTTAGCCCTTTGGCGTTCGTATACAACTCATTTGTTTACTACTGCTGCCGCCAGCTGATTTTATTCAGTCGAACGTGGTAGGGCGGGAGACGGGGAAATAGTAATGCAAGAGGGAGCGTGAGATGTGTTGCTATGGCGGCACCGGTGGCAGGCATAAACCTCGATGTCCGAGAGTCAGACGAACTTGTTCCACGAAACCGCGAAATACGAGATCTTCCACGAAATGCGAGGGAGAACTCCTGGGGGTGTAAAAAAAAAAAAGAAAAAGAAAAGAAAAGAAAAGCTATAAAAAATGCAAGAGACAAGATATATATAAAAAATAAAGAAAATAGAAAAAGAAGAAAAGAAGAAGAAAGGGAAACGAGGGGGGGGGGGCATGCCAGGCGAAATAGGGGAGAGGGGGAAGGGAGAGAGGGAGGAAGGAGGGGAGGGGGGGAGTGCGACCAAATACCGCCAAGCACGATGGGAGAGACTGAGAGAGTGTCTGGTTCCTGTCTTCCCCGAAATGAGGGATGCTGAAGAAGGAAAGCCTCAATGATGCCCATTACTGCCCTGGCGCCGTCATTCCCATGCGAGAACTTAGTACACAAACCAAGTTGAATTACTAAACTGGATTAACTGAATCACTAACCTACTCCTCCGTCACTTTATTGGTCTATTTTTCCTTGGTAAATGGGTAAATTTGTTGGAAGCAACGAAATGGTTTATGTCAAATTCTCTTCTCTCTTAACTCTGCGCACATCTACTCCCAGAACAACAGTCAATGGAGGTAAACATGATGCAAAATGCAGAAAATGAGCAGAGTGAATGTAGCATGTCAACATTTCTCTGTACCGAGGGGATCAAATATTTGGTTAACCTGATCGATGGAATATTATACGGCCGGGAGACACACACACACACACACACACACACACACACACACACACACACACACACACACACACACACACACACACACACACACACACACACACACACACACACACACACACACACACACACACACACACACACACACACACACACACACACACACACACACACACACACACACACACACAGAGAGAGAGAGAGAGAGAGAGAGAGAGAGAGAGAGAGAGAGAGAGAGAGAGAGAGAGAGAGAGAGAGAGAGAGAGAGAGAGAGAGAGAAAAGAGAGAGAGAGAGAGAGAGAGAGGGAGAGAGAGAGAGAGAGAGAGAGAGAGATACAGATTGAGAGAGATACTGAAAGAGAGAGAGAGAGAGAGAGAGAGATATGAAAAATAATAAGACAACAAATAAAACAGACTAATAGATAATATACAATGAATAAAAAATAAGCAAATAAATATATAAATAAACGAATAAATAAGTAGATAAATAAACAAACGATGTCTACGGGTTAAGCGCGCAACATTTCGTTATACAAGTGCCAATAGGAGGCTCACCACTGTCACAACACCGGACAACGAATCCTGACCCACAGCGTACCATAAATGTGCCAAGCACCTCCTCGGTTGTTATTATTCTATTAATTACTGCATATTCGTATACAGAACCATGATAAACATTCATTCATTCATACATACATACATAAATACATACATACATACATACATACATACATACATACATACATACATACATATATACATACATACATACATACATACATACATACATACATACATACATACATACATACATACATACATACATACATACATACATACATACATACATACATACATACATACATACATACATACATACATACATACATACATACATACATACATATACCAAAGTCTTTTTTCCAATTACAAGGGAGGTAGCCAAAAAACAAAGGCATAAAATCCACTCCCACCCATTTCATTTCCACATACTCCGCTCCCATCCACCCCCCTCCCTTCCTCTTAGCTTGGCTCCTCCTGGATGACGGGTCATCCCTGCATCTCGCCACTACCCTGGGTAAGAAGCAGTGTCGCAAGACACAGCATATAAACAGCAAGGTAGCTTCATTAAATCGGCGACCCCCCTCTCCGTCCCCTCATGCAGAAAAAGAGAAGACGGGGAAAAACTCTTCGTGCCGCGTCAATTTATTTTTCACATACACTCCTCCACCCCCATCCCCCACTCACTCCCCCTCATTCATCACAGCATCATCCATACACAACCATTCTTCATTCACCCCTATCTTCTGTCTTCTCCTGTCTTTCCCCAATGCTCCTTTTACCTCATCCATCTATCTCATCTCATGTTCACTCCTTCTACCTCTGCCTTCCACACCTCTTTTACTAATCTTTCTTCACTCATTCTTTCCATGTGTTTAAACCATCTCAATACTCTTTCATCAATCCTATCTCCCAACTCCCTTTCCACCCCTGTTCTCCTCTTCACCTCCTCGTTTCTCACACTATCCAGCCCAGTAACCTCTATCATACATCTCAGGCACCTCATCTCAAACACATTCAAACTCCTCCTCTCTTCCTCTCTCATGTTCCATATTTCTGCTCCATACACTGCTGTCGGCACAATCACTCCTTCACACAATCTCCTCTTAGCATCCATTCCTAAATGTCTATTTCTCATTACACTTTTTAATCCCCCAAGGTATGCGTTTACTTGAATCTCTCAATCTACATTCTACTTCCACCTCCGCTCTTCCATTTCCCGCCACATCTACACCCAAGTATTTAAAACTATCCACTCCCTTCAGTCTTTCTCCCTTAATACTCCCAGTCTGCTGCAACTTTCTCCCCTTGTACATCTCATCATCTTACTTTTACCCACATTTATCTCCAACTTCCTTGTTTCGCACACTTTCCCAAACTCTGTCACTAACTTTCTCAATTCCTCCTCTGGTCCTGCTACAAGTGCTGTGTCGTCAGCAAACAACGACTGACTTATCTCCCACCTTTTTCCATTTTCTTTAATCGTCTCTAATCCCCGACCCATTACTCTTGCATTTATCTCTCGCACCACCCCTTCCACGTATAAATTGAACAGCCATGGCGACATAACACATTCCTGACGAAGTCCTACCTATACCTCAAACTACTCACTCTCTCTATTTTTGATTCTAACACAAACTCTACAACTATCGCAAAAACTCTTGACTGCTCTTAAAAGCTTTCCTCCCGCAGTGACTTTCTATCTACCCTGCCATAAGCCTTTTCCAAATCCATAAAGGCCCAAAAACTATCGTTACCTCTTCTTGAAGCTTTCTCACATATCTGTCTAACCACAAAAATCTGATCCACACAACCCCTACCTGTCCTAAACCCACAATGTTCCTTTCCTAATCCTCTCAATCAAAACCCTCCCATAAGCCTTCCCAACTACACCCAACAAGCTGATCCCTCTGAAACTACTACACTCACATTTGTCCTCTTCTCCCTTGTAAAGTGGAACCATACAGGCACTCCTCAAGTCCTCTAGCACTCTACCTTCTCTTAACATTAAATAACCTCACAAGCCAGCCCACCATCACTGTACCTCCTTGTTTTAGACATTCCACATGACACCCCTCAAACCCAGGTGACCCTTTAAGGCTACAGGGAGAAGGACGTCTAGTCCTATCCCCGTCCCGGTTTTGTTGACTTATACGACTCAAGTGGAAAGACTTGGTGGTAGTATTCTTTTCCCCCACCACAGGGTTCGGCGAAATGAAATGAGAAAATGAATATTCAGAAAAATGGTACAGGACAGTAACAAGAGTGGGGAGGACAGCATAATGGAAGGACAGTTGGATTATAATAAAGTATCATCATTTCTCTATGAATAGAGATTTCCTCTACCACAGACAAAATAATGTGTGGCTTTGGTCCGTAGGGGCGTCCCAATTAGATGATATCGTTTGCATGCTACCTAGCAGCTTTTAACCCCACAATGACATGTATCCAATGTGAAACCATTTCTGAACACTTAATTGGGTGTGGGGGGGGGGGGGACGAGGGTGATTTCTTGGTGGCACCACGAAGATGTAATAAAACCACCTGACGGCACTCATGACATCATTAACAACACTGACGGATGAATGAACCCTTCCCATGCCCACCGGATGATGTTATTCAACTGAGAAAATAATTTCTTTTCATCTGGTTAAGTTAACCCCTTACGAAGGTCATCGATATTCTAACTGTAGTCGCGTGGCTTTTTTTTTATCGGGTAAAAGAACCCCTTTAACCAGAATAAAATCAACATTTAGCAGATCATATCCTATAAAGGATTTAATCGATTGATTTGACAATTTCCAATTGGATAGTATCGTCTGCCGTTGACCAGAATAGAATTGTAAAGCCCCCAATAGCCAAGGCTTCTATCGTGCCGAAGTGGGTGTTAGGGTCGAAGAGGTCAAGAAGAGATGCAAGGAAGGCAGTTGAACAGAGGGAAAGTAAATGTTTAAGGTAATCATCATTTATCTATTTATTCGTTTACCTATTCATCCATATA
>NC_134813.1:3900701-3910701 GCF_046742065.1 Oratosquilla oratoria
TTCTTTTTGATTGTGACCCAATGTTTGTCTTAGGGTCATTCCTCAGCTGGTTAGAAACGTCTAGCATTCAACTGAACGAAGATAATGTAAAGTGCACCACCGTCTTCAGAGGAACTAAGACGCAATATTCTAATATCCTTTAACCCTTTCCTCTCTCTCTCTCTTTCTCTTGTTCCCTCTCTTCCTCTACCTGTCTTAGCCCACTTTCCCCACGTCTTCTCTTTCTTCTCTCTCCCCTTAGCTTTCTCTCTCTCTTTCTCTCTCTCTCTCTCCCAACTAACCCCTTTTCCCTCTCTCTCTCAACCTCCCTCACTCTCTCAACAACCCCTCCTACTTTTCTCTCTCTCTCTCTCTTAACCCCCTTATTTTTCTTTCTCTCCACCTCCCTCACTCTCTCAGCTCACTTACTTTTCTCTCTCTCTACTTCCCTCTCTTTCTCAATCCCCTTACTTTTTTCTCTCTCTCTCCATCTCCCTCACTCACTCACTTTCAATCCCTTTATTTTTCTCTCTATCCACCTCTCTCACTCTCTCAACTCCTATACCTCTCTCTCTCTCTCTCTCTCTCTCTCTCTCTCTCTCTCTCTCTCTCTCTCTCTCTCTCTCTCTCTCTCTCTCTCTCTCTCTCTCTCTCTCTCTCTCTCTCTCTCTCTCTCTCTCTCTCTCTCTCTCTCTCTCTCTCTCTCTCTCTCTCTCTCTCTCTCTCTCTCTCTCTCTCTCTCTCTCTCTCTGTCTCTCTCTCTCTCTCTCTCTCTCTCTCTCTCTCTCTCTCTCTCTCTCTCTCTCTCTCTCTCTCTCTCTCTCTCTCTCTCTCTCTCTCTCTCTCTCTCTCTCTCTCTCGAACATTCTCTACACCGAGCTCGGGCCCGGCCTCCGAGCAGGTCCTGCGTCGACCTGCAGGAAGCTTCTGGAAAGCTAAGTCTCTCTCGCACCCACCCAGCTTCCACGCTATTGGGAATCCTTGCGTCCATTGCCACTCTTCCTGCCTCACTTTCTCTCCTGCCCCTCCTCTTTTTTCATAGACTCTTTCTTTTCATCTTCTCTTTCCCTAACATCTCCTTATTTCTCACCCCTATACTTATCCCATTTAGGTTTTCTTCTTCTTCTTCTTCTTCTTTTTCTTCTTCTTCCATTTTTGGCCTCGATCTCCTCACTCACTACTTCTCTGGCTCTCCACCTCACTCCATTTTCTTGATCTTCCTTTCTCCTCCCCACGACTAACTCATTTTATCCTTCTCCCTCATCCTCTTCCTCCACATCCTTCTCCACCCTATCCTGTCTTCTCACCCCTCCTCGTCAACCTCACCTTCTTCCTTCCTTCTCTCTCCTCCTCCGTCCAACCCTGTTCTTCCTGTCTTCTCACTCCTCGTCTACTTTATCTTCTTTTTTCTTTCTTCTCTGTCCTCCTCTTCCTTACCTTGTTCTTCCTGTCTTCTCATTCCTCCTCGTCTACCTCACCCTCTTTTTTTCTCCACTCTCCTCCTCGTCTACCTCACCCTCTTCTTCCTTTCTTCTCGCTCCTCCTCTTCCTCACCCTGTTCTTCCTGTCTTCCCTTCCTCCTCGTCTACCTCACCCTCTTCTTCCTATCTTCTCGCTCCTCCTCTTCCTCACCCTGTTCTTCCTGTCTTCCCTTCCTCCTCGTCTACCTCACCCTCTTCTTCCTTTCTTCTCGCTCCTCCTCTCCCCCACTCTGTTCTTCTTTTTTTCTCTCCTCCTCGTCTACCTCACCCTCTTCTTCCTTCTTCTCGCTACTCCTCTTCCTCACCCTGTTCCTCCTGTCTTTTCTCTCCTCTTTGTCTCTTTCACCCTCTTCTTTCTTTCTTCTCTCTCCTCTTCTTCACCTTCATCTCTTTATTTGATGCATATTTTCACTTCTCACTTTTGACCTCATCCATCCTCTCCTTCCCTCATTCCTCCTCCTCTCCTGTCTCCTCTTTTCTTTTTCTCCTCTTTTGCATCTAATTTCTCATTTTAATCCTTTTCCTTTTTTGTATCCTCATCCCTTTCCTGATCATAATTGGTATATATATATATATATATATGTATATATATAGATATATGTATATAAATATATACATATATATACATATATACAACCTATATATATGATATGATACAGTATAGATATATATATATATGTATAGATATATATATACATATATATATATGTAAATATATGTATATATGTATATACCAATTATGTGTGTGTGTGTGCGTGCGTATATAGCCTATATATATATATGCGTAAGTAACCACTGCTTCGTTAGTTTACTTTTCCTAGTGGTTACTTACGCATTTGTGAACACACGCTCCTAGTGTTTTATTGCATATATATATATATATATATATATATATATATATATATATATATATATATATATATATATATGTATATATAAAGTTTCACACTGTTACATCCTCAAAAATAACAAATGTCGGCACACATCAGCGCATTTCTTTACACTATGGATGATTTCGTTCATAATCTGATCCACGAAGAAAAGGAATCCTTTTATAAACTGAAGAACCTTCATTTGAAGATAGTCAAATCTATCAGCGCAGTTGACTTCAACCAATAAAGATATATATATATATATATATATATATATATATATATATATATATATATATATATATATATACTGTATATTCTTTATTCTATTCGTTCCTCTTCCTCCTCTCCTGGTGACGTCATCGGGAGTGTACTGGTCTCGTATTGGCTTAGTTATGGGTTCGAATCTCGCACTCCTGTCCGATTCCTAGTAGTGACTATGGAGTAGTTACCTTCCCCAGCAGTCCCCAGAACACATAACAGGACAAAGGTGACGGCTTCAGCCGCTACTACTCAGCGCTTCCTGACGTAGTGGGCTCCTCACCGACCAGGAGTTTCTTTCCATCCTACTCTTCTTTGCCCTTTTTCCTTCCTTCTTCCTCTTCTCGTGGCCTTGTCCTTTCCCAACTTGTCCTCTTTCATTGTGAGCTCCGCCTCCTCCTCCACCTCTCCCTTCCCTTCCTTGCCCTTCCTCCCACCCACGCTCTCTCTCTCTCTCTCTCTCTCTCTCTAACTCTCTCTCTCTCTAAGTCTCTCTCTCTCTCTAACTCTCTCTCTCTCTAAGTCTCTCTCTCTCTCTCTTTCTGTTCATTCCACATCCACCCACACATCCATCCATACGTGTCCTTCTCTTTCTTTCATAGTTCTTTAGAAAATATTCCTCTCTTTTCCCTTCCCTTCCCCTGTCTCTTTCTTTCATAATTTTTAGGAAAATATTCCTGTCTCTCTTTTCCTTTCCCTTTCTTTCTCTTTCTCTCTTTTTTTTCATAATTTTTGAACAAGCACAGTTTCTCTCTTCCCTTCCTTCTTCTCTCTCTCATTCCTTCGTAATTTTTAGCAAGTGTTGTTCCTCTCTCTTCCCTCCCCCCTCTTTCTCTTTTTTCATCATTTTGGGCCTTTTTTTTGCCTTGCCTACCCCCATTTCTCTCTTTCCTTCATTATTTTGAGCCAATTTCTGGCCTTGCCACCCCGCTTTTCTCTTTCTCTTTCCTTCATAATTCTGAGCCAGTTTCTAGTCTTGTCTCCCCCCTTTCCCCCTCTCTTTCATTTTTTGAGCCAGTTTCTGGCTTTGGCTACCCGCTTTCTCTCTCTTTCCTTCGTAATTTTGAGCCAGTTTTTGGCCTTGCCTCCCATTCCTTTTCTCTTTTTCTCTCTCTCTCTTTCCTTTACCCTTTTAAGCCAGTTTCTGGCCTTGGTTACCCGTTTCTCTCCTTTTCCTTCATCATTAAGAGCCAGTTTCTGGCCTTGTCTCCTCTCCTTTCTCTCTCTCTTTCCTTCATAATTTTGAGCCAGTTTCTGGCCTTGTATCCCCCTCCCGTCTTTTTCTTCTCTCCCTACCAATCGTCGACGTTTGGCTCTCAGTCAGGCAGACCGTATCGCGGGCCAGTAAGCAGTTCCAATTTGGTGCCGCCAAACCATATCTAAACTCGTTTCCTCCGCTCCCAACCAAACTCGCTTCATACCAAGTTATCTCTCACGTCCCCCCCCCTTTTCAAACATACATATAAACTTTATTCCTCATTTTTGCAGTTATTTACACGTGTCATATGAGTACATAATATTTTTTCAATTCGTTACATGCGTTGAATTTATTTATCTATTTCCCTCTTTATTTATTTTCTCTTTCAATCTTATATGTATTATCGTTTCTATTTCATTTTGCTAGTTATCTACACAAATCTATTTCATTTCATATATTTAATTTTTCCCATTTATTTACGTATACGATCTCCATTCAATCTACTTCATCACATAAATCTATAACTACATAAGTTTGGGCTTTGACATACATCTCGCTGATATTCAAGAGAGACTTCTTATTTTTACCTATTTATTTATTTATCTATTTCCCTGATTTGTTTTGCCTAAAGTCACTTTCACGGAGTTGTTGTTTCAGCCTTACTTCATACGATACAGAGTGTTTTAAAGAAATGTACCTGATTTCAATGAAGTATATTTCTTAATGGATGCTGGCTGGCCTAGCGGATTAGGGCGTCGTTACTGGCGGCGATGGCCGAGGTGATGGCGGTTCGAACCCTGCCATCGCGAATTGAACCAAGCTCATGGTTTACGAAATTCCACGCTACAAAGTCCTCAGTAAGGGGCACCGTCCTAGCCTCCTGATAGGGGAGTTTCGGGACATTAAACCAAATCATCATCATCATCATTGTTCTCCTAAAGCAATTTTCATGGAGCTATGGTTCCAACCTCACCTCTTCTCACACAAATGGTTTACTGGGTTATTCATTTTTATGAATAACTATAACAGCCTTATGAACCACCCTTTCATGTGGTCAGAGTTTCTTTTACGAGCGGTTCTTTCCTGGCTGTAGAGGCATAACAATTTCAGTTCGTGTCCACCTTTTTGAAACATCTGTATGTATGCACGGTTTCGAGTCACAAAGGTTCAGCTGTCCGACCAATGGGGGCAAAGGTGACGGATTGGGATGCAGCTAAGCGTCTCCCTCCTGCCGTGAGCAGCTCACCTTCCATCTTGGGTAATATTCTTTTCTATCATTCTCGTGTACACACTCGGCAAAAGAAGTCTTGTCAACATAAAAATATAAGAATGAAGGAGACTGCAAGGGGCCATAAGGCCTACACTAAGCAGTTCCATGTCTATTACCCCCTGTCATCACTTCCTATGAAGTTGTCTGACAGTTTCTTAAAACAACCGATAGTTTCAGCGCTCACCACATGGTTAAAGCCACTTAAATATCATTATTAGATAACCCCCGCACTCTGTCTTTCCAGAGAGTGTAAGTTAAGGTGCCTAAGCCTTTCTTCGTAAGGTAAATTTCTGAGCCCATGTATCATTTTGGTCATTATCCTCTGTACTGATTCTAGTGAAATGATGTCCATTTTATGAGACGGAGACCAAAACCGTACCGCATAGTCAAGGATAGGTCTAACTAACGATAGATAGAGTTTGACTCTGCACTTTTATTCGTATCCGTCCTAGTAATGAAACTTAGTGCTCTGTTAGCTTTATTCCTGGCGCTAATGTACTGTTTCCTGGCTCATCCTGCAGAATCACGGCGTCGTCTCCTGACCTAATTAGGTATCCTATTCTAGTGTCGTCCGTAAACATACTAACATCACTATTAATCCCATTGTCCAAGTCATTTATGTACATAATGAACAATAAGGGACCCAAAACCGAACCCTGGGGAACTCCACTAGAAATACTCCCCTATTTGAATTTTACACCATTTATGATGACCCTCTGTTTTCTGTTACTAATCCAAGCTCTAATTCATTCTAACACTTTTCCTCCTATGCCATGGGCTTTGATTTTATTTAGTAGTCTCTTGTAGGGCACGTTGTCGAATGCTTTGCTCTAGTCAAGGTAAATAACATCGTAACTATCATTGTTATCTAACGCCTTATATACTTTAGTGTAAAAAGAAGATTAGTCACACATGACTTACCCTTGTAGAAGCCATGCTATGAGTCATGAATCAAATTATTTCTCGATGTGATCTATGAGTCCATTAACTGTTACTGATTCAAGCATTTTACTTATATGTCAGACTGACTGGTATGTAGTTGCATATAGAGGATTCATCTCCCTTTTTAAAAACAGGAACAACGTTTGCCTGCCCCCAAGCAATAGGCACAAAACCAGTGTCTACCGACTTCTTAAATATATCTATTAACTGGTCGCAGATTTCAAATTTACTCTCTTTAAGCACTCTCGGAAAATATTTCGTCTGGACCCGGAGATTTTGTAGCTTTAATTCTTTCAATCTGTTTGACCTTACTAATGCTGATATTCGATAGTCTACTTTCTTCACCCCCACTGAAAGTCGGATTGGAGTCAGGTACCTTATCTAAGTTCTCCATAGTAAACACCGAGAGAAAATATTTATTAAACTCCTTAATTTTCCTCCGATTCTATCATGACATTTTCGTCTGTTTTAATTGAGCTTATCCTTTCTTTATTTTTTGTTCTGTAGAGATGAAAGAAGCCCTTGGGATTCGATACCGCTCTCCGCCGATATATACCGCAATACGATCAAACCGCGTCATTCTCTGTCAACAATTCAACTAGACAACACCTCCTGAAGATTGCTAATTAGAGCCGAAAGACGTCTAGAGGAAAACACCATGGACTTCAGTACTCTACTCAGAAATCTGCATCCAGACGACCGCACATTACTGCATAACATAGAAAAGATATTCTATAAACAGAATAATGCTATCTCAGCTGTTGACTTTAACAACGCCTGCATTATTAACGGCCTACTTCCAAAATACATTTATATATATATATATATATATTTATATATATATGTATGTATACTTATATATATATATATATTTATATATACGTATATATATATATATATATATATATATATGTATATATATATAGTATATATACTTATATATATAAATATTATATATATATATATATACATACACATATATATATATATATATATATATATATGTGTATATATAAATATATATATATATAAATATATATATATGAATATATATATATAAATATATATATATAAATATAAATATATATATGTATAAATATATATATATATATAATATATATATATAAATAAATATGTATACATAGATATATATAAATATATATATATATATATATATATATGTATATATGTATATATATATATATATATATATATATATATATTTATATATATATATCATATATATATATATATATATATATACATATATATTTATGTATATATATATATATATATATACTGTATATATTTATACATGTATATATTTATACATATATATATATATATATACATATATATATATATTTATAGGTATATATATATATATATATATATATATATATGTATGTATATATATATATATATTCATATATATCTATATATGTATATATTATATATATATATGTATATATATATATATATATATGTATGTATATATATATCTATATATATATATATATATATAAATATAAACAGAAATGTAGTAGCACATTTATAAATGACGCACAGGAAACCCACAGTCGGAGAAAATAAACTTCGAATAAAGGAGAGTCCTATGTTTCGGCTATCAACTGTAGCCCTCTTCAGGAAAGTACATAAGACAGAGTACAGAGGGAACTTATAAGCTACAGAGAAGAGAAGGGATGTGGACAGATGACCTCACTCAGGCTCGGGGCCCCTCTGTCTTATGTATTTTCTTGAAAAGGGCTACAGTTGATAGCCGAAATATAGTCTTCTTTATTCGAAGTTTATTTTCTCCGACTGTGGGTTTCCTGTGTGTCATATATATATATATATATATATATATATATATATATATATATATATATATATATATATATATATGTGTGTGTGTGTGTGTATGTTAAAGACATATATATATATTGATTGAAGTCAACTGCGCTTATAGCTTTGGCTATCTTAAGATTCATATCATGGAGAAGAGGGTGCAGTAAAAGGCGCTGCTGAATGCCAATGGTTATAATGACACAATGTAACAGTACAAAAGCTGTTAACACAAACACCGAAAAGTGTCTTTTCGCCTCTCACGGAGGCTTCTTCAGGGTGAAAACTATAAATTCGAAGGCTAACTAGATCTGCTATCGACGAAGATGAAGCAAATAATAATGGTCTCTTGCCGACTGTCAGTCCTTAAAAAGCAGGGTGGTAAGAGTTGTGGGAGAGGTCATCGCAATTCTTTTGGGAGAGGTCACTTGAGGAAGCAGGGGAGGTTAAAAGAAGTTTCTGGGTGAGGTCATTAGAAGGAGTGAGGTCACTAGTGGAAGGCGAGGACGACGGGAGTCTCTGGGGGAGGTCACTTGGAGAAGCGGGCGAAATCGAAAGGGGGCCCTGGGAGAGGTCACTAAGAGGGGTAGGGAAGGTCATCAGTCTTATTCTGGAGCTTGTGGAGGAAAGTCTCGCTCGACTTCTGGTTTTGGGTCCTGTGGGCTGGGAATTTTGATGCTGCTGAGGGTTTTGGTAAACGTATCGTTCTAGTAGGGGTTCGGATGCACCTTGATCTTGTGGTTTTAGTCGGGCATGATGTTCCTGGGGCCGGGCTGAAGGGAGGATGAAGTCTGCCGCTTGCTGTAAATTGATGAAGGGCCGCTGAGTAGTAATAGCAACAGCTTCAGCAATCTGCAGTCTTTTGATTTTTGATTTTTGATTTTTTTTTTAGTATAATTGTATTGTGTACTAATGTGTTAAGTGGTGGCTTCATGTCGTGATGGTCAATGAAGTTTTATTGATTATAGGTGAGTTAATGAGGTCACTATTCTTGACCACTGCCCTCCCTTTATCTGTATTAAGTGACCTTCTTCAATCCATTGGCACAGGTAATACGGTGTTCACCACCTTAGACTTGAAAGCGTGTTTTTGGCAGATACCCCTGGGGGAGAAGTCTTGTAATGTCACGGCCTTCTATATTTCCAATGGGCATTATGAATGGCTTCGTTGCCCCATGGGATTGCGGAATGCTTTTTTGACTTGCCAGCGCTTGATTAACTCCACATTTCATGGCCGAGTAGGCAACGGATTTTTTGTTTATCTGGATGATTTAATCTTAGTTTCCAAGGATGTGGAGAGCCACTTCATTAAGTTGTCCATGGTTTTGCAAAGGTTTGCTGATGCTGGATTGAAACTCAATTTGCCCAAGTGTTCTTTTCTTAAGTCTAGCATCCAACTCTTAGGTCATGTTGTTGACAAACATTGTATTAACACTACTGACGATAAAGACAAAGCAGTTAGGGACTTCCCTACACCTAAGTCAATTGAGCATGTACGTTCCTTCCTTGGTATGGCAGGGTACTATCGTGCATTTATTAGGAATTTTGCTTCAATTGCTTCCCCACTAACACGTCTCTCCTCAAGAAAGACACTTCCTTCCAATGGCGTGATATAAATCAGGAAAGTTTTGCTTCCTTGAAACTTGCACTTACTAAAGCCCCTGTGTTGGCATTCTCAGACTATAGCATTCCCCTTACTATTTGTACAGATGCTTCTTGTAAAGGCATTGGCGCTGTATTTATGCAGCAAATAGACGGATGTAGACCCCATGTTCTTGCATATACTAGTCGCATTTTTAACAAGCCTGGGTCTCGTTACTCTTACTAATTTGGAGGCCTTGGCAGTGGTGTGGGTTTTAAAGTATTTTCGCGATATCATTTTTGGATATCCTGTTACAGTCTACACAGACCACACTGCTGTCACTCAGCTTTTCCGGCCGCCTAGCCAGATGGTCTCTCACGATTGAGGAATTTATCCCAACCCTTAAGCATATTCCAGGGCGTGCAAACAATGTTCCTGATGCACTTTCAGGTAATATCACTGTTGTTGCTGTTACAGTAATTGGCAACTTCTCTCTGAAGGATCTAACCAAAGCTCAGCGTGAGGACCCTGTTTGTTCTGCTGCTATTTATACTTTGGAGTCTGGTGATGA
>NC_134813.1:3920701-3923201 GCF_046742065.1 Oratosquilla oratoria
TCTCCTCCCGCTCCTCCTCCTCTTGTACCTCTGTCCTTCCCCTCAGGCTACCTCTTCCTCCTCCTCTTTCTCCTCCTCCTCCTCCTCCTCCTTCTCCTCCTCCTCCTCCTCCTCGTTGACTATGAGATCGTCCACATCGTCCTCCTGTGACCTCACTGACACCCCAGCGCCTTCTTCGCCTACGTCGCTGTCGTCGCCGTCACCCATCTCCTCCTCGACTATTTTCTGAGGGTTTTCACACACTTCCTCCTCGAACTCGTTTTCTTCCTCGTCCTCCTCCTCCTTCTCGTTATCTTCCCCCTCCTGCTTCTCGTTCTCCTCCTCCTCCTCCTCCTCTTCCTCCTAGGTCTCCTCTTTGCTGTCTTCCTCCTCCTCCCTCTAGACCTCTTCCTCCTCCTCCTCCTTTTTCTCCTCCTCTTTCTCGACCTCCTCCTCGACTTCTTTCTAAGGGTTTCCACACACTTCCTCTTTGTTCTATTCCTTCTCTCCTTCCTCCTCGACCTCTTCCCTACGTGTTTTCATATACTTCCTCCCCCTACTATAGTCTCCCTCCTTCAGTCAGCTAAAGTCACACTTACAACAACCATCACCTTCCGCTAACGATTAGATGCCATGGGGATAAATAGAATCGCCTGGCGGCAGCAGGAACGAAGAGGAAAATACACCTTGTTAGGTAAGGGACCAATGCTTCCAAAAACTTGTCTTTTTTCTCTTAATCTTTATCTCAAAAACCCTTGATGTTCTCTACCATCAAGAAGTCCAAATTTCTAAAACGACATCTCGAATGATTTTCTAAACCCTAATTAATTCCCAAATCCCCATCTAGAGATCCCCTTAGTAACTACAGTAATTATAATAACAATAACAAGAATAATAAAAACAACAGTAACATTGACGACGACAACGAAGACGAAGACGACGACGACAACGACACCAACTAAAATTTTGGAAGTGCGAGTAAAAAGACTTTTTCTTTTTTCCAGATAATACGTGAAGAGGAACCCTTCGGAGGAGGATGAGGATGAGGATGAGGATGAGGATGAGGTGACCAGACATTTTCATCATTCCTGAAGAAGGTGTCAAGCCAGAGGGTCGACTTCTCCCCTTCTCCCCTAACAAAAAAAAAAAAAAAAAAAAAAAAAAAAAAAAAAAAAAAAAAAAATGATTGCTACTACCTGACTACTTTCTCGAGGGATTCGTGGCCTCTTCCATTTCCCCTCCTCCTCCTCCTCCTCTCACTCCCCTCCTCCCACTGCCGTAGGCCCCATACGCACCCTCCCTCCCATTCATCCTCTTTCTCCTTTCCCTACTTTAGCGGCTTCCATTTCACCTTTTTTATCTTCTCTTCCTCTTCCTCCTCCTTCTTCTTCACCTCTTCTTCAACCCTCGATTGTCGGCTTTAATCTCCCCCTCCTCCCCCATTCGCCTTCTCTCCTCCACAGATCTTCATCCTCATATCTTTCCATCTAATTGCTCTTATCGCATTTCCTTCTTTCTATCTCTCCCGAACCAATGAATGAAATTAGCATTTGCTTTCCCTCCTTCTCCACTTCTTCCCTCCTCCTCCTCCTTCTCCTCCTCCACACTTCTGCATAACCACAGGCTAGATTCTGACAAAACACACTCACTCCTTCTCCCTCTCTCAGGAGATAAAGAACCGCTTCACCTCCCAAGAGACAGAAGCCCTTCTTTCCCAAAACATCCTTGACCTTATTCCTTGAACACCCTTTGTAAACACCTTAGTACACACCCTTAGTAAGCCCTTTGTACACACCCTCACATCCCTTAGCCGTAAGATGCTGTCATCTTTTGTATATTTTATTCTAGCCAACGCCAGAATTAATGCCGAGACGCCTTTCTCCTAAAGAAGTATTCAAGTGAGTTAAGGGCTTTAACGAGGTTGGTGCAGGCGAGGTCATCATACTAAGATACCAGGACAGGACTCGTAGTAATGGATTTAACTCGGACAATTTTAGGTTTAACAAGGAAACAGGCAAGAACTGGTTTACCAACAAAGTGGTTAACGAGTGAAGTAGACTTAGTAACCATTTTGTAAGAGCTTAAACAATTGGTAATTTTTATATAAGATTAGATAACTTTATGGATAAGGATGACAGGTGGTAAGGGACATGGAAGTGCATATTATAGGCCGTATGGTCTCTTAGAGTCTCCTCCATTCTCATGTTCTTATGTGCTTCCGTTAACCCGTTTGCGCCATAATAACATCGTTTATATATCCTATTCTGGTTTAGCGCCAAATTATTTTTCTGAGAGAGGGAAAGACAGAGAGAGAGAGAGAGAGAGAGAGAGAGAGAGAGAGAGAGAGAGAGAGAGAGAGAGAGAGAGAGAGAGAGAGAGAGAGAGAGAGAGAGAGAGAAGTGGCGATACACTTTTTATCTTCTTAATCGTTCCGTTGCCATCACCCTTGGGCACTCTTCCTTATATATCACCAACAGTAACAAGAACAATAATAAGAAAGATTCGTCCCACCCAGTAGTTA
>NC_134813.1:3933201-3938201 GCF_046742065.1 Oratosquilla oratoria
ATATTCTAATTTCTTAAGCAACTTCTTATGTGGTACTTTGTCAAAAGCTTTTTTTAGGTCTAGAAATGCACAATCAGCCCATCCATCTCTTTCTTGTATTATATCTATTAGCCTTGAATAGAAACATATTAAATTGGTGACGCATGATCGTCCTTGTCTGAATCCAAATTGCCTTGGATTTAGTACGTTGTTTTTTTCCAAATATTTTACCCATCTACTCTTGATAATTCTTTCACATATTTTTTCTATTGTACTTGTTAGAGAGACTGGTCTATAGTTGGTAGGTTCTTCTTTATTTCCTCCTTTATATATAGGTACTATATTTGCTTTTTTCCAATCTTCTGGAACTTTTCCTTCTTTTAAGGAACTGCTTATTATGCTATGTATTTTGTCTGCCAGTTCATTCCTGCATTCTTTCAGAATCCAGTTTGCTATTTCATCTGGCCCATGCGATTTTCTGACATCAAAATTACCCAAGTGTGTCAATATTTCATTCTTTGTTACTTCTATTTCTTCCATAGGGGGGACTTTTTCCTTCCACTCAATCTCTTCAGGTTGTATATTTTCCCTTGTAAACACTGATTTAAAATGTTTGTTCATAATTTCTGCCATTTCCATTTCCTCAGTGTATTCAACTCCTCCTTGTCTTAATTTCTCCAAGTCTTGTTTGTTTTTCAGTTTATTGTTTACAAATCTGTAGAATAGTTTTGGTTGATCTTTACACTTTTCTATAACATCTTTTTCATATTTTCTTTTTTCCTCTCTGCACTTTTGTACATATTCATTTCTATAACCAGTATATATTTTCCATTTTTCAGGTCTTCTGTCTTTTTTCCATCTGGTCCAGGCTTTGTCTCTTTTGTCTTTTAACTCCCTACAACTTTTGGTGTACCAGCATTTTACATATTCTTTTTCTTGTTTTTGTCTTGGGACATACTTTTCCACTCCTTTTTTGTAAATTTTTGTCAAAATATTCCATTTCTCTTCCACTGATGTTTCTTCTTTGTATATTTCTTCCCAGTTTTCTTGTTGGAAGAATTCTCTTATTTTATCAAAGTTTGTTTTTTCATACATCATTCTTCCTTTTCTATATTGTTCATTTCTTTTCATATATTTTTCTTCATTAAGTTCCAGTTCAATCAATATGTGGTCACTTTTACCTATTGGTGTTTTATATTCAATCTTGTCCACTATTCTAGGTTCAGATGTAATTATTAAGTCTAGCCTCGATGGTTCTTCTTCATTTCTATACCTAGTGTTCTCTTGTATCCATTGTGTCATTGAATGGTCAGTAATCATCTCAAGTAGAGCATTTCCCCATGAGTCATCACCACTCTTTACTGTCATTTCTTCCCAGCAGATTTCTTTGCAATTAAAGTCGCCCATCATAACTATTCTTCCTCCGTCTTCCATTATTTTAGTTAATGCTATCTTTGTGTCCTCTAACATACTTTTATGTTCACTCTCCTCCCATGAGGCTGTTTTCGGAGGCACATAATTGATCACAAATTTTCTGCTCTTCTTATCTCGGTCTTCCACTTCTATCATAATCATCTCTACTGTATTCTTTCCATATATGACACCTTTCACGTTTATATCCTTCTTAGTCAGGAACATAACTCCACCCCCTTGTTTTTTCTCTCTGTTTCTAATCCAATAATTGTATGTATCATGTCCTACACTGTTGGGTGGTAGTGGGCCTTTTAATTTTGTTTCTACAATTCCCATTATGTCCGGTTCTTTTTCTTTCAAATAATCATTCAGTTCATTCAATCCTGTTATCAATCCATCTATATTTGTGTAAGACACTCTTAGTTTTCTGCCACTTCCATTGTGTTCTCTGTTTCCCTTATGTTTTTCTTTAGTATGTCGAACTGCTTTATTTTCATGTTCACTACTCTCCAATAGAATCTCTCTTTCTCTGACTCCGTTCTTTCCTCGTTTTTTGCCTTAGCTTCAATTCTTTTCTGCTTTTCTGCCTCTCTTTCCTCCTTATTCATTTCTCTTTTTATCCATACCTTTTTATATTGATCATTTGTTGCTAGTTTCCCTGTCTTGGATAGAATTTTCTCTGCCGTTGTTTGTGACCTGAATTTAATCTTAATTGGTCTGGTCTTATCTGTACTATATTTTCCGAGTCTGAATTTTTCCTCAATTTCCTTTATAATTTCTGGTTCATCTTCCTGGACTAATTTTAATAAACTGCTTACTCTTTCATTTTCCTCCTTGATTCTTGCGGTTCTATCTGGGTTATGTTTCTCTTCCATTCCTAATATAATTATACATTTCTTTTTGTCAGCTAATTCTCTTACTATATTCTCCTTCTGTCTCATCACTTTAATAACTGAGTCTTCATTATGTTCTTTCAATTGCTGTTTGACTATGTCAGTGAATGAAACCTTATTCCCTTCTTGAGTTATTCTCCAATTTTTAGCTTCTGTAGCTATTTTCTCTCTGTTTTCATTACTATTCTTCTTCAATTTCTCATTCTCCTCCTTTACATTTCCTAACTGTCTTTTTAGGTCCTCTATTTCTTCAGTTAAGTTTCTGTTAGCCTTCTCTAGTTGTTCCAACCTTTCAATTCTCTGGAAAATGGAGTCTACATTACCTAACTTACGTTCCAAGTCCTCGATCACCTTATCAACTCTCTCCTCTAGTCTTATCAGTCGGGGGGGGGTTGTGTCCCCCCCACCCTCTTTAAATCCCTGGAACATATTCTCGTCACTTTCTTCTGTATTGCTCCTCTCTATACTTCTAATCTTTACATTTTTATTAGACATGTCATCCTCACTCAGTCTTTTGTTTACCTTCCGCTTGTCTGGCTGGGCAAAGTCTACTCCCTCCTCATTTCCTTCCATTTCCCTCAGTAATCCCTCCCCTTTTCCTCTTTCCCTACGTTCCCACTACTCCACGAGCAATTTCCCCCCCACCCTGCAAAAACACTAGGCACTTCTCTTTGCGTTGGGATCCACAGACTTCAGTTTTCTTCAGAACGTCATCCAAGCCGTCCATTCGCTGAAGTGTGTGTGTGTGTGTGTGTGTGTGTGTGTGTGTGTGTGTATTTACCTAGTTGTATTTTACGGGAAGGGGAGCTATGCTCGTGATGTCCCGTCTTCATATCTCATTTTATCTAAACTATTTTTAAATTCATATATTGTTTTTGCACACAACACTTTATCATCTAACTTGTTCCAACTGTCTATTACTCTGTGAGGGAAGCTGTTCTTTTTCATATCTCTTCTATAGCTGTCTTTCTTGATTTTCTTTCCGTGTCCTCTTGTATTTCTATCATCCCATTTTATTAGATTCTCTCTATCAATAATTTCTATGCCTTTCATGATTCTGTAAATATTTATCAAATCTCCTCTCTCTCTTCTTTGCTCTAGTGTCTGTAGTTCAAGTTTTGCTAGTCTCTCTTCATATGATAGTTTAGAGAGTGCTGGTGCCAATTTTGTAATTGCTCTTTGTATTCTTTCAATTTTTTTATACAATTTTTTTTTGTACTTGGTGACCACATCGTTGCTGCATATTCCAATCTTGGTCTTATCAGAGTGATTAGAATTTTCTTCACAATTTCTTCATCCAGGTATGTAAATGCCACTTTGATTGTTCTTATTAAATTATAAGTTTCTCCAAAAATTGTATTTATATGTTTCTCAGGTGACATATTATTCATAACGATGACTTCCAGGTCCTTCTCATTTTCTTTTTTTTTTTATTCCTTCTTCTCCCAATTTATATGATCCTGTTATTCTGTTTTTGCTTTTTCCAAATTCCATTATACTACACTTTTTAGTGTTGAACTTCATCTCCCACTTCCTACTCCATTCCCATACTTTATTTAGATCACTCTGTAGTGACTCACAATCTTCTTCCGTGTTCACTTTTTTTAATAGTTTTGCATCATCTGCAAAGAAGCTTATATAACTTTCAATTTCTTCATCCATATCATTAATATATATAGCAAACATTATTGGGGCCAGAACTGTTCCTTGTGGAACACCGCTTATTACTTCATCCCATTTTGAGTGTTTGTCTCTTATGACTACTCTCATTTTTCTTCCTTGCAAAAAGTCTTCCATCCATTTAGAAATGCACAATCAGCCCATCCATATCTTTCTTGTATTATATATATTAGCCTTGAATAGAAACATATTAAATTGGTGACGCATGATCGTCCTTGTCTGAATCCAAATTGTCTTGGATTTAGCACGTAGTTTTTTTCTATATATTTTACCCATCTACTTTTGATAATTCTTTCACAAATTTTTGCTATTGTACTTGTTAGAGAGACTGGTCTATAGTTGGTAGGGTCTTCTTTATTTTCCCCTTTATATATAGGTACTATATTTGCTTTTTCCAATCTTCTGGAACTTTTTCTTCTTTCAAGGAACTGTTTATTATGCTATGTATTTTGTCTGCCAGTTCATTCTTGCATTCTTTCAAAATCCAGTTTGCTATTTCATCTGGTCCATGCGATTTTCTGACATCAAGATTACTCAAGTGTTTCATTATTTCATTCTTTGTTACTTCTATTTCTTTCATAGGAGGGACTTTCTCTTTCCATTCGATCTCTTCAGGTTGTATGTTCTCCCTTGTAAACACTGATTTAAAATACTTGTTCATAATTTCCATCATTTCTATTTCCCCTGTGTATTCAACTCCTCCATGTCTGAATTTCTCCAAATCTTGTTGTTTTTCAGTTTGTTGTTTACAAATCTGTAAAATAGTTTTGGTTGATCTTTACATTTTTCTATGACATCTTTTTCATATTTTTTCTTCTCTCTGCACGCTTGTACATATTCATTTCTATAACAAGTATATATTTTCCATTTTTCAGGCCTTTTGTGTTTCTTCCATTTGGTCCAAGCTTTGTCTATTTTGTCTTTTAACTCCCTACATTTTTTTGTTGTACCAGCACTTTACATATTCTTTTTCTTGTTTTTGTCTTGGGACATACTTTTCCACTCCTTTTTTATAAATTTTTTTTCTTCAAAATA
>NC_134813.1:3953201-3973201 GCF_046742065.1 Oratosquilla oratoria
TGTACTTTTTCCAGTCTGTCAATGTCTTTAATGAGATTCGGTGACCATACAGAAACAGCATATTCCAAATGTGGACGAACTAACGATTTATATAGCTTGTTAATGAGCGATGGACTTTTGAAATCAAAAGATCGCGCAATCAATCCCAGAATCTTATTTGCTTTCTCAGAGGCTGAAATACACTGCTTGGATGATTTGAGATCGTTACTGATAATTACGCCGAGATCTTTTTCACTATCCACTTTTGTTAACGAATTACCAAATAACTTGTAATCGTACTTACTGTTATTTTTACCTATGTGCATTACCTTGCATTTACTTGTGTTAAATTTCATTAGCCACTTTTCAGACCATTGCTGTAATTGATCTAAATCTTCTTGAATATCTAATTGGTTTGAGTGATCATTTGCCACTCCGCACAGTTTTGTATCATCAGCAAATTTGGAAACAGTAGATTTTAGTCCATGGTCTATATCATTTATATATACTATGAATAGAAGTGGACCAAGAACGGAACCCTGAGGAACTCCACTTGCAACACTTTTCCATCCAGAAGTTTTTCCATTTAAAACAACTCTCTCTTTTCGACCATTCAACCAATTACTAGTCCAACCTAATAGGCTACCACTTATTCCATGCAAAGCTAATTTAGTAAGTAGTCTTTCGTGTGGGACGGTATCAAAAGCTTTTGCAAAGTCTAGATATATTAAATCTATATTGTTTCTTTTGTCATAATTCGAGATAACTGTGTTGTAGAATTCGAGTAAGTTAGTCACGCAAGAACGTTTCCGTCTGAAACCATGCTGGCTATCATTTATCAAACGGTTACTTTCTAAATGATGTTCGATAGCATCTCTGATGATAGTTTCCATTATTTTTCCTACGATTGAAGTCAAACTTATAGGCCTATAGTTATTTGGTTTCTTTTTGTCACCTTTTTTGAATATGGGAGTAACGTTAGCTAGCTTCCATTCTCTTGGGACATCTCCGGATATGATGGATTTCTTGAAAATAATTTCTAATGGACCAACAATCTCATTTTTTATTTCCTTTAAGATTCTTGGATGCCAACCGTCAGGCCCTGGTGTTCTATTAACTTTGAGTTTGTCTATACACCTTTTAATTTTTTCTTTTGTTATATTTACCGTAGTGAGTAAGTTTACCCTAGACTTTTCACAGGTTTCAGTTTGGAATTCACTTTGAGGTGTTTCGTTTACGAATACCGAGCTAAAATAATTGTTTAAGATATTACACATTCCTTCATTTGAATATTCAAGTTGACCGTCAGCAGATGATAATGGACCAATGTGATTCCTAACAACCTTTTTATCTCTAATGTAACTATAGAATTCTTTGTGATTCTCTTTATATTTATCAGCGATTTTCATTTCGTATTGTCGTTTTCTTTTTCTTATTGTCTTTTTTAAATCTCTCTGCATTGATACATAATTTTCATAGTCATTAGATGCACCCGAGGACTTATATTTCTTATAAGCCTGTCTCTTTTTAGCAATACTTTTTTTCAGTTTCTTTGTCGAGCCACTTTGGGCGAGCCTGATTTGGGGGACGTCTGTCCTTAAAAGGAATGTAAGTTTGAATCATCTTAGTGAGCGTATTTTGAAATATTTCCCACATCTGATCTACAGGTCTTTCGTTTAATTTTGCCTCCCAATCTGTAAACTGAAGCTCCTGACGTAGTCCTATGAACTGAGCTTTACTGAAATCGGGTATCAGGTATCTATTCTAAAATTGTTTAGGAGTTTGAATCTAACTAAGTTGTGATCGCTATTTGCAACAGTTTCACCGACTTCTACATCAGTTACCATGCTTTCGCGGCTAGTGATCAAAAGATCGAGTAAGTTTCCATATCTTGTGGGCTCTTTTACATGCTGAATTAAGTAAATGTCACCAAGAAAATCAATCAAGCGACTACCTATATGGCCATGTTCAAGGGTCATCCAATCAATGTCAGTAAAATTGAAATCACCCATTATCAATAAATCCCGGTTGCAGAAACTAGACAGTTCTTGAAATAACAGTTGGTCGTCTACTAATGATAATGTCTTTGGCCTATATATTACACCTATATTCATTTTTTTGTCCATTTGTTTGGGTTAACTCAACCCACAAACTATCATATGCATCCTGTTTCACTTTCTCTAAAACACAAGCATGAACATTGTTTTTAACGTACAATAGAACACCCCCACCTTTCTTGTGGTTTCTATCCTGATGAAAGTGCTTAAATCTCGCAATATTAAATTCAGCTTCGAACTCTGTACCATTTAACCATGTCTCAGTTATTCCTATCATATCGGGATTTTCGCTTTTGACATACGCCTGTATTTCTTGAAATTTGTTCCTAATACTACGAGCATTAAAGTACATGATATTTTTTCCTCCACTATAATTACATTCCATCGTGATATTTTGTCTTCCACTGACATTACATCCTATCTTGATATTTTGGCCTTCATTGACATTCTGTCCGGTATCCCTTCCCAAAATTATATTTTGTCCTTCACTGACATTATATCCTACCGTGATATTTTCTCCTCCATTATCATTACATCCTATCGTGATATTTTGTTCTCCACTATCATTACTTCCCATCGTGATCTTTTGTCCTCCACTCTCATTACATCCCATTGCGACATTTTGTCCTATGACATTACATCCTAATGTGACATTTCGTCCTCTAGCGACATTACATCCTATCATGATATTTTGGCCTTCATTGACATTCTGTCTGGTATCCCTTCCTAAAATTATATTTTGTCCTTCACTGACATTATATCCTACCGTGATATTTTCTCCTCTATTATCATTACATCCTATCGTGATATTATGTTCTCCACTATCACTGACATTATATCCTACCGTGATATTTTCTCCTCCATTATCATTACATCCTATCGTGATATTTTGTTCTCCACTATCATTACTTCCCATCGTGATCTTTTGTCCTCCACTGTCATTATATCCCATTGCAACATTTTGTCCTATGACATTACATCCTAATGTGACATTTCGTCCTCTAGAGACATTACATCCTATCATGATATTTTGGCCTTCATTGACATTCTGTCCGGTATCCCTTCCTAAAATTATATTTTGTCCTTCACTGACATTATATCCTACCGTGATATTTTCTCCATTATCATTACATCCTATCGTGATATTTTGTTCTCCACTATCATTACTTCCCATCGTGATCTTTTGTCCTCCACTCTCATTACATCCCATTGCGACATTTTGTCCTATGACATTACATCCTAATGTGACATTTCGTCCTCTAGCGACATTATATCCTAAAATTATATTTTGTCCTATATTGGCACATTGTTTTACATTAATGCTATACTCTACACTGTTTTCCCAAGTACATTCTATTTCCCCTTCCCTTTGGGCTTCTACCCTAAAAAAGGAGCTAGTTCATTACAAACTCCCACAATGAGGTTTGTAAGAACATCTTTGCCTCTGCGGGTAAGGTGGATCCCATCAGAAGCGTAAAGGTCATGGCGCCTAGAAAAGAGATACCAAGGATCAAGAAAGTGGTATCCCAATTGTGTGCACAACTGCGATATCCTATCATTGATCCCTATGGCTCTACTGTTCCAACACGAGCCTGCGTAGATCCTCGGGAGGATCCCACAGACTACGTGACGGCTCCCACGTTCCTTCATCTCCTGAAGGAGGACCTTGTAATTCCGAACAAGCTCCTCTGATCTCACCCTACCTACATCGTTACTTCCCGTATGAACAATCGTAACCGTGTTCTTTCGTCCTTGCTCCCTGATGGACTGGGTACAATCGACGATCCCACGGCCCGGTTGACATACAAGCTTGCAACGTCGCTTAGTCTTCCGCTGCAGGATATCGTCATAGCCTCGCACCATGGAGTCCCCCACCACCAAGAACTCCTGGTTTTCAGCCACTTCATCCTCCAGTAGAGCAAAACGATTGGCTAGAGCCAGCGGTTGCTCCACAGGGCACACGTCTACCGAATGTGGGCTCGACAAACGGGACCCCACGGAGCGCCACTCGCTCGTGGCAGTGACAGTAGGGGAAGAAGTGGAACGCTCTTTGGGTTGTGGGGAGGGTTCACTCTTCTTACGGAGCGCACTCCTGAGAAGACGAATTTCCTCCTCACACATCCTGAGACGGACCTCTAGGTTCACGCAACCTTCACAAGCCATTTCGCTCCCCCTTTAGCAATAAAATTGGCAAAGAGAAAATACAAATCAACAACAACAAATGTATATATGTATATATATATACGTATATATGTATACACGTATATACGTATATATGTATATATGCATATATGTATATATGCATATATGTATATATATGTATATATGCATATATGTATCTATGTATATATGTATATATATATATATATATATATATATATATATATATTGCAAAAATAATCACAATAACGCGTGACGAAAAGATATTGCAGAAACCACAAGGAAATTAAAGTCGGAATACTGAACGTTTTCGTCTATTACGACATCCTCAGAGTACAAACTACTGAGGATGTCGTAATAGACGAAAACGTTCAGTATTCCGACTTTAATTTCCCTGTGGTTTCTGCAATATATATATATATATATATATATATATATATATATATATATATTATAGTCATTACAGCATCTTGCTTAAGTGTTTATCTAAATTATTCTTAAAGCTTTGAACTGAACTACATTATACTGCCTCTGCAGGAAGTTTATTCCATTCATTAACTACACGATTGGCTAAATTATTTCTACCCACTTCCAAATTAAATCTATTTCCTGACAGTTTGAGACCATTGTTTCTTGTCTGGTTCTCATTCAGTGTAAAAATTTTGTCACGTTTTATGTTGTCAATTCCCTTTAGAATCTTAAAGACCTGTATCAAGTCTCCTCGGAGTCTACCCTTTTTTAGGGAAAACAGATTCATATGTTTAAGTCGATTTACGTATGATTTATTTTTGATATTTGGAATCAGTTTTGTGGCTCACCGTTGTACTTTTTTCAATCTGTCAATGTCTTTAATGAGATTCGGTGACCATACGAAAACAGCATATTCCTAATGTGAACCAACTAATAATTTATATAGCTTGTTAATGAGTGATGGACTTTTGAAATCAAAAGATCGCCCAATCAGTCCTAGAATCTTATTTGCTTTCTCAGAGGCTGAAATACACTGCTTGGATGATTTGAGATCGTTACTGATAATTACGTCGAGATCCTTTTCACTGTACACTTTTGTTAACGAATTTCCAAATAACTTGTAATCATACTTACTGTTATTTTGACCTATGTGCATTACCTTGTATTTACTTGTGTTAAGTTTTATTAGGCACTTTTCAGACCATTGCTGTCATCTATCTAAATCTTCTTGAATATCTAATTACTTTAAGTGATCACTTGCCATTCCACACATTTTTGTATCATCAGCAAATTTGGAAACAGTAGATTTTAGTCCATGGTCTATATCATTTACATATACTACGAATAGAAGTGGCCCAAGAACGGAACAATGAGGAACTTCACTTGTAACATTTTTTCATCCAGAAGTTTTTCCATATAAAACAACTCTGTTTTTGATCATTCAACCACTTACTAGTCCAACTTAATAGGCTACCATTTATTCCGTGTGAAGCTAATTTAGTAAGTAGTCTTTCGTGTGGGACGGTATCAAAAGTTTTTGCAAAGTCTAAATATATTGAATCTATATTGTTTCTTTTTCGTAATTCGAGATAACTGTGTTGTAGAATTCGAGTAAGTTAGTTACGCAAGAACGTTTCCGTCTGAAATCATGCTGGTTATCATTTATCAAACAATTACTTTCTAAATGATGTTCGATAGCATCTCTGATGATTGTTTCCATCATTTTTTCTACGATTGAAGTCAAACTTATAGGCCTGTAATTATTTGGTTTCTTTTTGTCACCTTTTTTGAATATGGGAGTAACGTTAGCTAGCTTCCATTCTCTTGTGACATCTCTGAATATGATGGATTTCTTGAAAATAATTTCTAATGGAACAACAATCTCATTCATCATTTCCTTTAAGATTCTTGGATGCCAACCGTTAAGCCCTGGTGTTTTATTAACTTTGAGTGTCTCTATACACTTTTTATTTTTTTCTTTTGCTATATTTACCGTAGTGAGTAAGTTTACCCTAAACTTTTCACAGGTTTCAGTTTGGAGTTCACTTTGAGGTGTTTCGTTTACGAATACCGAGCTAAAATAATTGTTTAGAATATCACACATTCCTTCATTTGAATATTCAAGTTGAAAGCCAGCAGATAATATTGGACCAATATGATTCCTAACAACCTTTTTATCTCTAATGTAACTATAGAATTCTTTGGGATTCTCTTTGGATTTATCAGCGATATTCATTTCGTATTGTCGTTTTCGTTATTATATTGTCTTTTTTAAAATCTCTGTATTAATACATAACTTTGATAGTCATTCGATGCACTCGGGCAGTTATATTTCTTGTAAGCCTGTCTCTTTTTAGCAATACTTTTTCAGTTTCTTTGTCAAGCCATTTTGGGCGAGTCTGATTTGGGGGACGTCTATCCTTAAAAGGAAGCTGAAGGTCCTGACGTAGCTTTACTGACATCTAGTATTTTAGAAACACAAGTATCTATTCTAATTTTTTTTTTGTAGTTTGAATCTATGTTGTGATCACTATTTGCAACAGTTTCACCGACTTCTACATCGGTTATCATGCTTTCGCGACTAGTGATCAATATATCGAGTAAGTTTCCATGTCTTGTGGGTTCTTTTACATGCTGAACTAAGTAATTATCACCGAGAAAATCAATCAAGCGACTACCTATATGGCCATGTTCAAGGGTCATCCAATTAATGTCATTACAATTGAAATCACCCACTATCAATAAATCCCGGTTGCAGAAACTAGACAGTTCTTGAAATAACAGTTTGTCGTCTGCCAATGATAATGTCTTTGGCCTATATATTACACTTACATTCATTTTTTGTCCATTTGTCCAATTCTTTGGAATTCTCTTTGGATTTATCAGCGATATTCTTTTCGTATTGTTGTTTTCGTTTTTTTATTGTCTTTTAAATCTCTCTGTATTAATACATAACTTTGATAGTCATTAGATGCACCCGAGCACTTATGTTTCTTGTAAGCCTGTCTTTTCTTAGCAATTCTTTTTTCGGTTACTTTGTCAAGTCATTTGGGCGAGTCTGATTTGGGGGACGTCTGTCCTTAAAAGGAATTTAAGTATAAATCATCTTAGTGAGCGTATTTTCAAATATTTTCCACATCTGATCTACAGGTCTTCCGCTTAATTTTGCCTCCTAATCTGTAAGCTGAAGATTCTGACGTAGTCCTATGAACTAAGCTTTGCTGAAATCGGGTATTTTAGAAACACAAGTATCTATTCTAATTTTTTTTAGGAGTTTAAATCTAAACTGTGATCGCTATTTGCAACAGTTTCACCGACTTCTATATCGGTTATCATGCATTCGCGACTAGTGATCAATAGATCGAGTAAGTTTCCATGTCTTGTGGGTTCTTTTACATGCTGAACTAAGTGATTTTCACCGAGAAAATAATTCAAGCAACTACCTATATGGCCATTTTCAAGGGTCATCCAATCAATATCAGTAAAATTGAAATCACCCATTATCAATAAATCCCGGTTGCAGAAACTAGACAGTTCTTGAAATAACAGTTTGTTGTCTGCTAATGATAATGTCTTTGGCCTATATATTACACCTACATTCATTTTTTGTCCATTTTTTTGGGTTAACAACCCACAAACTATCATATGCATCTTGTTTCACTTTCTCTAAAACACAAGCATGGACATTGTTTTTAACGTACAACAGAACTCCCCCGCCTTTCTTGTGGTTTCTATCCTGATGAAAGTGTTTAAATCCCGCAATATTAAATTCAGCTTCAAATTCCTTAACATTTAACCATGTTTCGGTTATACCTATCATATCGAGATCTTCGCTTTTGACATAAGCTTGTATTTTTTTTAAATTTTTTCTTAATACTACGAGCATTAAAGTACATGGTTTTAATAAACTCGTGATTATTTCTTTTTGACATGTTTTGAGTTTCAATATCATGCTTTACATTATAATTTTGTTTCTTATTGACACCTTCCTCTATATTGATATTTAGTCCTTCATTGACATTCAATGGCCCATTAACATTTCCCCCCATCAAAATTAACATTTACCCCATCACGGTCATCCAATCTCTTTTGTACACTTTGTCACCCTACGTCACCGCGTTAAACACCGGCCTCCCGTCATCTATTGACATTCTGTACGGCATCCCTTCCTAAAATTATATTTTGTCCTACAGTGAAATTATATCCTAACGTGATATTTTGTCCTCCACTATCATTACATACCATCGCGATTTTCTGTCCTCCATTGTCATAACATCCCATCGTAATATTTTGCCCTTCATTGACATTCTGTCCGGCATCCCTTCCTAAAATTATATTTGGTCCTCCACTGATATTATATCCTACCGTGATATTTTCTCCTCCACTATCATTACATCCCATCGTGATATTTTCTCTTCCACTATCATTACATCCCATCGTGATCTTTTGTCTTCCACTATCATTACATCCCATCGTGACATTTTGTCCTTTGACATTACATCCTAATGTAACATTTCGTCCTCTACCGACATTATATCCTAAAATTATATTTTGTTCTATACTGGTATATTGCTCTACATTAATGCTATATTCTACTCTGTTTTCACCAGTATACTATTTCCCCTTCTCTTTGGGTTTTTACCCTAAAAAAGGAACTAGTTCATTACAAAGTCCCACAATGAGGTTTGTAAGAACATCTTTGCCTCTGCGGGTAAGGTGGATTCCATCAGATGCGCAAAGGTCACGACGCCTGGGAAAGAGATACCAAGGATCAAGAAAGTGGTATCCCAGTTGCGTGCACAATCGTGATATCCTATCATTGATCCCTATTGCTCTACTGTTCCAACACAAGCCTGCGTAGATCCTCGAGACGATCCCACAGACTACGTGACATCCCCCACGTTCCTTCATCTCCTGAAGAAGGGACTTGTAATTCCGAACAAGTTCCTCTGATCTCACCCTACCCACATCGTTACTTCCCGTATAAACAATCGTAACCGTTTTCGTCCGTTTTTATTCCCTGATGGTCTGGGTACAATCGACGATTCCACGGCCCGGTTGACATACAAGCTTGCAACGTCGTTTGGTCTTCCGCTGCAGGATGTCGTCATAGCCTCACACCATGGAGTCCCCCACCACCAAGAACTCCTGATTTTCAGCCACTTCATCCTCCAGCAAAGCAAAACGATTGGCTAGAGTCTGCGGTTGTTCCGCAGGGCACACGCTTGCCGAACTCGAACTCGACAAACGGGACCCCACGGACCGCTACTCGCTCACGGCAGTGACAGAAGGGGAAGATTTGGAACGCTCTTTGGGTTGTTGGGAAGATTCACTCTTCTCACAGAGCGCATCCTGAGAAGACGAATTTCCTCCTCACACATTCTGAGGCGGTCCTCCAGGTTCACACAACCTTCACAAGCCATTTCGCTCCTCCTTCAGGAATACAAACGGCAAAGAGAAAATATAAATCAACAAAAGAAACAAAAGCGGTCTCTAAATAAACTAAATACACGAAGCTTACTCTGCTTACCTTATACTATTACTCCTACCTTTGGAGTACAGTAACAGAATACTGTTTTGATTCTAAATTGATAGAACACTACACTTTATCTTATATCTATAACTGTATAGCGCTATATGTATATAATTACAAAAACACAACACAATCACATGTCACTATTCGGAGATATAAATTTCACAGGTATTCGCTAGCTGGTGTCTGTGCAGAAAACGAGCTCTCTAGCTGAGGTCACGAAGCAGACTGAAACGTGCGTCACATATATGATTGTGATTTTTTGTTTCACAATGTACACACATACAACCCATATATGCATTCACACATTCCAGTGGGCCCGGTGCATTTGGTGGCAAGTGAGTCGGGGGAGAGGGAGGAGGGGACCAGTAGGCGTGGCACCAGACAGGACCAGGACCTGGGCGAGATGGAGTGGACAAGTGTCAGGAATGAAGCACAGAGTGTAATCAGAATATGGATGGAAGGAGATAGCCGGAGAGATCGAAGACAATGTGACAAGGGTATATAAGACCAGGTTGTTGTTGTTGTTGCTGCTGCTGTTGCTGTTGCGGTTGTTATTGTTATTATTGTTGTTGTTGCTCTTGCTGTTATTGTTATTGTTGCTGTTGTTTCAGGTTGTTACTGCTTTGGGTCGTAGTTTACTGGCGCCTCTACCCACTGTGTAATAGTGAAGGGGAGTTCTTGTAGGATTTGGAATGGAATCACATGTCTAGGATCAGGGAAAGTCGCGGGGTAGATATGCATGTCGAAGAATAAAAGAGGCGGAAGGAGTGTGTGTGAGTGTGTGTGTGTGTGCGTGCGTGTGTGTGTGTGTGTGTGTGTGTGTGTGTGTGTGTGTGTGTGATTCACCTTGGTCTTTGGATCACGTGTTGGACTCGTGATCAACAGCTATTTCCCTCCCAGAAGAGAGCTCAGAGCTCGTATGACCGATCTATGGGTAATGCTTTGACCTTACATGCACACACACACACAACTCCCCGCCCAAGAGAGTTGGAGTAACGACTCGAAGCGCAGCGATACTGAAATAATTGTCAGCCCATATTACATCTGTACACATGTGCACATCTTGCGTTTTCTTATGAGTGTGCATCGTTTCTAGACTACTACAGTATATAAAATTTAATTAGTTTCTCTAAGTGGAATTAAATGACTTAATGGCATCTACCAGAGCCAAATAAAAATCTCTAACAAATATCTTGGAGTTGAAGGTGTTGGGACTGGTCTTTAGACACCATCATGGGTTTTAAACTGACAGTTACTGATGACCAGACTGACTCATCAGCATGGCCAAAGCCACAAAGGAAGAAAAACTGTCCAGGGAACTCTGCCAATATCGGAATTCGCTTGGCTGCGTGCGCTTTTCTCTTTCGTTCTCTCTTTCATTTCTTCGTTCGTGTGGTTATGGATTAAGTAACGAAGCTCGGCGTTCCCCGACATTACAAAAGGCAAATCAAGTTTATAAAAACGGCCCCAGGACGGTCAACAACACTGCACAATAATCTATATTTCATAATATGGCTGAAAATGTAGTTATAATATTTAATAGTTATGTAAAAAGGTGACAATAGTATTAGTAGTGAGTGAACATATTGTGTCGATAATATCGATCAAAGGAGCCGCTTTTCATGACGTCATGTCGCTGCTTCAAGACGAAAGCGGGAAACTAACCGAAGAACTAAAATGACTATAAAAATGCACGCACACACACACACGCACACACATACACACACACACACACACACACACACACACACACACACACACACACACACACACACACACACACACACACACACTCACACAAATATACATATAATGATACGATGATATTGTATGATACAGAGATGAATCTAATTTCCATTTCTCTGACAAACAATCATGTAACAAAACATTTCATGAAATCATTCGAGCATACACAAAAATGTGAAAAAACCCATTAGTGCATCATTTTACTTCGTCCTTATTATTTTGTTGTAGAGATAATTCATTAAATTTCTTCCTAGGTGCTCTGATGTAAACTTAGAACATGTAAACGATAATGAACTTAGATTTTTCGATGAACTGCTGATTGATTTCATGGTCAAGAATTCTATAACATAATCCCTTAATGGGAATCATCCCCTTAAACACATTTCTCTGGCTGCCAGCAACTTTTAGTATTTCCTCTGCACACAGTCAATCTTATTTATTTGAGGGTATATACGTATTTACCGGTAAGGAACAATGTTTATGAGGTCCTGTTTACTTTGTGTGAGTGTAGAGTTGTTGTTCCTTTCTACATTCAAGGTTAAAAGTGTTTGGAGAGTCAAACCCTTATAGGTCCTCTTTATTTTAATGTTCCAGACTGCTCTCTTGTCTACATTGACAATGCAACCTCCGGAGTATCCTTGGGGGGTTGCTAGAGTTTACATATTTACATGCATATAGTAGGCTGTTGCCATGTAAGAAATGTATTGTGGTCGAGGAACGAGATCCTTTAACTCACACCACCCTCAATTGTTGCCGGGAAAGCGCGAGGCCCGTTCGGCGCAGGTGTTTCCACAAATGCTGGCGGCTTCTTTTGATCAAGCAGATGCTTCGAGTGTCTGATCCGAGATGCGGCGAGGCCTATTGTTCGGTTCGGGGCGTTGGCTGGAGAAGTCGGTTCCTCTGGTCACTTATGGACAATGGACTGTCCCTGTGGAGATCCGTGACAATAGATGGTCTCTGAAAAGTTGGTTGGAAGACATTGGAAAGACGTTTGAGTACTTCTGGCTCCATATACGTGTGTGGGCCCATGTGCCCGCTGGACATCGAAGGGGTTGATAACAGAGTCTCGGTCTGCTATCCTCACTGTCCCCAGTGAGGTTGGTACTCATGAAAGACAAAAAACAAATCAATGCATTTTTTTTTCAAAACCTTGGCATGAAGATACATATACATAATATTGGAATAATGGTGATATCGGGAAATACTCATGAATATAGACTTAATTGTATCAGCATGCAGAAGTAGATATTATTTTCGTTCACCTAGGCAAAGTGTATATTTACAAAGTTGCCGTTCGATTTCGAAGATTATAGCGATAAGGGAAACTGGAAGTTTTGGTTGAGAGGATTGGTGATGGTCCTCTATTGCAGAGGTAGTTTGAGTTTGTGAAGGGACAGTCTTTATGTAGAGGCCACGGGGGACTTTTTTGATATGATCTTTGTGCATGACGGTCTCCGTAAGATCGTGCAAACTGAGTGCTTTAGCTTTATTCTTTAACTCAAATCCAATGATACGATAGGGTCCAGAGAATTTAGGGGAGAGCTTCGAGGTGGGGGTGTGGTTAAGAGTATAAACAATGTCTCCAGTTTCAAAGGTACAAGCTCTGGTTAATTTGTTATGCAAACGGACCATTTCGTCCTTAGTCATGAATATAGACTTAATTGTATCATCATGCGGAAGTAGATATTATTTCCATTCACCTAGGCAAAATATATATTTACAAAGTTGCCGTTCGATTTCGAAGATTATAGCGGGAAGGGAACTGGAAGTTTTGGTGAGGATTGGTGATAGTCCTCTTTTACAGAGGTAGTGTGAGTTTGTGAAGGGACAATCTTTATGTAGAGGCCACGGTCGACTTTTTTATATGATATTTGTGGATGACGGTCTCCGTAAGATCATGCAAACTGAGTGTTTTAACTTTGTGCTTTAACTCATGTCCAATGATACGATAAGGTTCAGAGAATTTAGGGGAGAGCTTCGAGGTGGGGGTGTGGTTAAGAGTGTAAACAATGTCTCCAGCTTCAAAGGTACAAGCTCTGGTTAATTTGTTATGCAAACGGACCATTTCGTCTTTAGATGAAGAGTATTATGTATTTTTTTTTAATATTATTGAAATTTGCTACTTTGACCTTCACATAATCATTGAAATTGTAAATGGGAGGTAATTCTGAAAGAAGATCATATGGGAGTCTTTTACCTGAGCCAAAGAGAACAAAATGAGGTGACTTCGATATTGACCTCTTAATGGAACTATTTATACAAGCTTGAATCATGGGGACATATTCATCCCAAGAAGGGTGAAGATCAGAAGCAAGATGTCTATTCTGGCATTCAACTAAGCCATTTGAACTAGGGTGATCAGCACTAGTGTTGCGTTTCTTGATTTGAAAGTAATTACAAATGTGCGAAAAAATCTCATTGTTGAATTCAGTCCCGTTGTCAGAAATCCGAGTTTTGGGTGTAGTAAAGGAGCATATGAGTTTGTCAATAAGTGTCTTTGTTACGTGCTGTGCTGTTTTGTCTGGTAGGGGGAAAAGAATACAGAATCATGAAAAATGGTCGACACAGACAGAGGTATTGGTTTCTGTTGTGGTAACTTAAGGAGATCATCAGCGACTGTGTCGAATGGTTTACAAGGGGTAGGGTAAGTTAGAATTGGAACATGACCGCTAATATATTTTTGTAAATCGCGCAAAGGTGGCAATCGTTAATGTACGCGCGTATATCCTTCCTCGTGGTTAACTAGAAGTAGTGAAATCTGGCTTGTGTAACGCATCTCTCCTTGTCAGGATGTGCAGCGATGGGGGAATCGTGTATAAGCTTTAAAACTTCTGGAATGAGATCCGTAAGGACTACAAATTGAAACACTGATTTGTTTGGTTCATGTTTGTTCGTTAGTGTTGTTTTGTGATACAGAATGTCATCAACTAACGTGTAATTGTCAATATCGGGAGGAAAGTTTTCTGTGCCAGTTGTGTCTATTCGAGGAAGTATATGACATGTTTCCAAAGAGTGTCTGGTCTCTGTGCTGCGGTTACGCGTGCTTGTGTAAGAGTTACTGAAATTGGGCTTCGAGTGATGGTTGCAATATGGCGACTAAGAGCGTCTGCAATTAGTTTCGTTTTCCCTTGAACAAATTAAAAGGTGGGAATGAACTCTTGTATGATAAGAAACCAGCGAGCAAGTTTTCCTGAAAGATTCTTTCTTTTGAAGAGGTGTAAGATTGGTTGATGATCTGTATATATGTGTACCTCGTAACCAAGGATGATCTCTTTGAAATGTTTGAGCGCATATATAACTGTTAAAGCTTCTGTGTCTGTGACTAAGTAATTTTGTTCGTGCTTGTTAAGTGTGCGGCTAACATAGGCAATTGGTCTGAGTTTTTGTGCCGTATTGTTGCATGAGGACTGCGCCAAGTCCTGTGTAGGACACATTCGTGTAGATTGTGAAGGGAAGCTTGTGGTTTGGGAAAGCAAGGACAGCTGCCGTGGTTAAGGCTTTCTTTAAGTTATTAAAGGCTTTCTCTTAGTCAGGTGTCCAAATGAATGGTGTCTCCTTATTAAGTAATGACGTTAATGGTGCTCCTATACTAGCGTATCCTTGAATGTAAAATCCTGACAGACCAAGAAAATTAACGTATGTGTTCTACATACGTAGAACGTGGAAAAACAATGACTGCCTTGAAATTTAAATTCCTTGTGAATTAAGGACACACTCTAAGAAGCTTATTTCTTTCTGAAGGAAGGAGCACTTCTTAAGCTTCAGTTTGAGACCTGCTTTTGCAAGTCGTGAGAAGACAGTGTGTAGAGTGTGTAAATGTTCGCTAACGGATTTGGAAGCCATGATTACATCACTGAGGTACATAAACACTGAATGATCTATGAGACCTTCAAGTACTCTGTGCATAAGTGGTATGAACTCTGAAGGAGCTGAAACGAGACCCATGGCTAGTCGTCTTTTGGTGTGCTAAAGGCTGTCAGAGGCCTAGACTCTGGAGCAAGAGGGATCTGAAAATATCCCGACATAAGGTCTAAGTTCGTGAACATTACGTTGTTTTCACCGACGGAGTGGAATATGTCTTGTAATACGGGGATTGGGTGTGTATCCTTCACCATTATTAATCATCACCCACCACGCACGTGATCCACATGCTTGCAACAGAGCGAGACATCCTCTTGCTTACCTTGCATTTCCCACGACATGCACCCCTAACACAGCACAATTTGAAGACAAACAAGTATAGATACCTAGTGTCACCAGACACGTATCATAAATCCTTTTATTATAACTGCCCTAGTGTATTACGCATAAACTAACATAGATATAATATACCTAACAATATCCACCAATTATACAACTAACCCTTATATATCTAAACCGTCCCCAATCCATAGATTAACGAGACTAACGCCCTTGCTTACAGCAACCCTTCTAACCCTATATATTCTATGACATCCATGTAATGAGGGCAGAGCTGGAGTAGGTGAAGAACCTACTGCCAGAGGCTGGGTAGGTCACGAACCTACCGGCCGGAGGTCAGAGCTATCGTGCCCTAGGTCAAGGCCTGGCACTTATTGTATTTAGCCCCAAAGGGCATCCGATTTGTAGTTTAATCTCAAATGTGTTCTTTAAAATAAACAACGAAAACTCCCGCTTTGGAGTCTATCTCGCCACATTAAGACTTCCCTACGTAACCATATATAACGGTTACTCAACCATACCATAACGGTATACACTGGTATACACCAGGTATACAACTGGTGTCCAGCGGTGCTCTCACCCACACCATATTTTAACGGTTATTCAACCGTACTACACTGATATACACTGGTATACACCAGGTATACAACTGGTGTCCAGCGGTGCTCTCACCCACACCATATTTTAACGGTTATTCAACCGTACTACACTGATATACACTGGTATACACCAGGTATACAACTGGTGGCTCGCGGTGGCCACAACCACGTATATAACGTATACAGGGTGTCGGTCTGGTATGGTTAGCATATTTAACTCTCTGAAGTCTACTACTAGGCAGAAGGAACCATCGTGTTTGGGCATACAAAAGAGGGGGAAGTTCCATTTGCTGATGGGTGGTTCAATAATGTTTTGCGCAATCATGTCTTAGATAAGGTTATCTACAATTATGGGTTTACTGTGTTGCAATCTGTATTCGGGAATGTAACGTGACTTAGAGTTCTCACGAAGGGGTATATGATGCTGAATAAGATTAGTGAGTCCATGGGGTTCACCTGGAGTGCCAATGGTATGTCTGAACTTGTTGCAAATTGCTAGCAAGTCTGCTTGTGTATAAGGGAAGTATATGGGGTTGAAATGTTATGCAACAGCGGGTTGCTGTGCTGTGGGCACATCTGAAATTGTGGTAAAAAATTGAGAAGTGGGGAATTTGTCATCCATGACTTTGATGCATGATAGATATACTTCGAAATTGCAAATGTTTATATCTACTGAAAGATGGAGGGGGGCGTTAAAGTCATTGGCAATTAAAATGCAAATATGACCTTTTTTGACGTTGATGGCTGAAAGCAGGGAAATACCATTGACACAGAGATTTTCTGGTATACAGAGTACACCAGTGTCTTTTGCTTAGAAAACTCGTATATGTATCTTTGTATATTAACGAGGAAACACCGTCTATGGGCTGATAAACACTGCGTGAGTGTGTTTGAATGTAGATAACACTTTCGAGACTGGAGTTGATTTGTTGTTAAATTTTTCTAAGGGGGACAAGTAGGTGATTTGGTGATTTGGACATGAGGGAGGAGTTAGTGCGTGTGTTACGTTTGGAACTCAAGTCCACAGCTGTCGTTAAAGTAGCAGAGCTAGAGTCGTAGGGAGGCATTTGGGTGGCGGTGCCATTTGTACTAGCAGGTGGTACATCCTCGTGTGATGAAACAGGGTGAATTTGAATGGGGGTGACAAGTTGCTGATGGCAATGCAGGGAGGAAATTATATAAATAAATGGTGCCATTTTGAGCAGGGTAAAAGATTATGTTATGTTGCTTCATCAATGTTAAGCCTATGAGGATTTCAGCAGGAGAGTAAACATTAGCTACGTAGGTGGTAACTGGAATGTTAGGTCACTCATCTTTGAAGGTAATATCTAGGGAGGATTTACCAATGATAGGTTGACGTCGGGGGTTCCAAAATGGTGATATGTTTTGTTTCAGTACGAAATTTGTGGAAACTGTGTACTGACATGATTTTATCTGGGGAATCCGTGTCGAGAAAGATTGTCACTTTGGTGTTGCTAGAATTAGCATTAAAAGTTAAGGAATAGGAAAATACATCCGGTATATCCAGGATATGTACCGGTAGGGTTGATGATTGAATATCTGGGTAAGGTTTAACTGTCCTTGGTGTGCATTGAGTCCTTGTATTCTGTAGTCAAGGAGATATTATTTGTGAATGCCTTGCAGAACTTGGGTTACGTCTTCCTGACTTTCTAAATGCAGTTAGCCACACCATTAGACTGGACCGGTAAAAGATCATTACTATATATTGATGGGAGAAATTTGTATTGAATTTTATAATGACTAAAAACTAAAATATGAAAGTTTGGATATTGTTTGTGTATTATTGCTGTAATAAACCTAAATATAACTTACAAATCCTGTATATTGTTTGTTATCAAGGTCAAGAAAAGTACAAAAAAATCTTTGGTGAGCAAGTGTCCTATTTGTCACTTCTCCGGTGAGCGATTGTCCGGTGAGCAATTATCCGGTGAGCAACTATCCAGTGAGCAACTGTCCTACACCCGGGTACTGACTGGCTTTGTATCTGAGCGATAACTTTGTCCATGTCAGAGAATTTACTGGAGAATTCGCCTAATGTGATGACTGGTGTGAGTGGAATGGTGCAAGCTTTCTGGAGTGTGTCTGGGTGTAATTGGGAGAGCAGTCGAACTTATGCCATGAGTGAGACTACGTGTTCCAATGATATTTTGTTGTCTGAGACCCAGTCTGAGTTTTTTATGCTTTCTCTGAGTTCACTTTTAAATGTTGAAGATATTTTGACCGCTTTTTCTTTTGTGTTGTGTGGGCCATGATTGTAAATTTGTATAGGGGGAAAGTGATCTAAGTTACTTGTATAGGGGGAAAGTGATCTAAGTTACTCAAATGCAGCAAATGACTTTTTAAAGTGCTTTAGAAATCCCTGATAGTCTATGGTGTCCTCAAATAAATTAGACATAATGATGTCACCAGCTAATGTGTTATTCTTATCTATTTTGGATGTTAAGATGGATATCTTGGTCTTGTCGTCTGTGCTATTTCTTCGTGTTATCTCTGATTCAACCTCAGAGAGGAAATTATGTACAGGAATGTTCTTGCCGTTAAAGAGGGGTAATGTAGTCTCATCCTTGAGTTCGGTGAAAAGATTTTGTGTTGTCATGGTGTTTTGAGTAGGTGGTGAATTTTCTAAAGAGTTGCTAGTCGAAGGAGGTGATATGTTTGGTGCATTTGAATTGAGCGTAGAACGGTTTCGTGTACAGGGTCGGTATGTCGCGTCAGAGAGGGCTTTAGACACGTTCATTTACTGAGAAAAAATCAGAGAATATCTTTTTCCTAGGTGATAGTGAGAACGGAAAAATATCCGTTTACCAAAGATGATGTAGGGGTGGGGGGGTTCACAGTGGAGGTGCCGCGGGGTGAATCGATGGAAAGATGCACTGCTGGAAACAGGGGGGGGGGGAATTAGTAGTGTATATATATATATATATATATATATACATATACATATATATATATATATGTATATGTATATATATATATATATATATATATATATATGTGTGTGTGTGTGTGTGTGTGTGTGTATATATATATATGTACATGTATATATGTTTAAGTGATACATGTATCCAAAAAGTAATGGAAAGGGAGATGGAGATATTGCGAAGGTAATTGCGTGGAGTGGGGAGTCGTTGGCTGTTGATGCCGTGACGTGCGGAGCGCGATGTGATGTTGGAGAAGAGGGGTCGCCCAAATCGTGTGATGGTGGAGTAAAAAGTCTTCCAACGTCTCTGTGGGCGTCGTGTATGTTGGAGAAAGCCGCGAAGAGGGTTTTCCTCGTAGTAAGTGCTAGAGAATGCCGCAAGGAGGGTTTTCCTCGTAGTAGATGCTGGAGAATTCCTCGAAGCAATGCAGCGGTGCTTCGTAGTAGAAAAGAGACAGAAATGCAATGCAATGCAATGGTAAGCATTGGAACATCAACAACAACATCACAAACCAACAACAAGATCAGTGGCCCACCAACCCTATACCATCAACACCACTCCAACAAGGCTGACACCGCCACAACGCGTCTTAACGCTCTCATCTACAACTTGGTATCCACCAGGAAAGTTCTGATCCGCCTTCGACGCTGCCACAAGTACCAAAACAAAAGAAGATCGCTTGCGATAATGTTTTCTTTTCTCTTTTTTTTTCGTATTTTCCTTTCTTCTCAATATTGTGACGGCCTTCATGGATTTCATTTTGGCTAACGCCAGACAGTTTTATTCAGCTGAAGGGAGGCCAGCATATTGA
>NC_134813.1:3980701-3998201 GCF_046742065.1 Oratosquilla oratoria
ATCTGCGCTGGCTTGTGTTAGAACAGTATAGTCATAGGGATCAATGAGAGGATATCACAGTTGTGCACGCAACTAAAGACAATAAAAAACGAAAGCAAAAATACGAAATGAATAACGCGGATAAATCTAAACAGAATCCCAAAGAATTCTATAGGTACATTAGAGATAATTTTTTTATTAGGAATCACATTGGCCCACTATTATCTGCTGACGGTCAGCTTGAATATTCAAATGAAGGAATATGTGATATTTTAAACAACTATTTTAGCTCAGTATTTGTAAAGAAAACATTTCAAAATGAATTTCAAACTGAAACCTGTGAAAAGTCTAGGGAGAGCTTACTAGGGTAAATATAAAAAAAAAAAATTAAAAAGTATATAGAAAAACTCAAAGTTAAAACACCAGGGCCTGGTGGTTGGCAAAAAAAAAACATGACAAAAAGGTGACAAAAAGAAACAAAATATTTACACGCCTATAAGCTTGGCTTCAATCGTAGGAAAAATTATGGAAATTATCATCAGATATGCTATCGAACATCAATTAGAAAGTAACTGTTTGATCAATAATAGCCAGCATGGATTCAGACGGAAACGCCCTTGCGTGACTAACTTGAATTCTACAACACAGTCATCTCGAATTATGACAAAAATAATATAGATTTCATATATCTAGTCTTTGCAAAAGCTTTTGATACCGTCCCCCACGAAAGACTATTACTAAATTAGCTTCACAGGGATAAGTGGTAGCCTATCAAGTTGGACTAGTAACTGGTTGGGCGATCGAAAACAGAGAGTTGTTCCAATCGGCAAAAGTTTTAGATGGAAAATGGTTACGAGTGGTGTTTCTCAGGGTTCTGTTCTTGGGCCACTTGTATTCATAGCATACATATAAATTATATAGACCAAGGCCTAAAATCTATTGTCTCCAAATTTGCTGATGATACAAAAATGTGCGTAATGGCAAATGATCACTTAAACCAATTAGATATTCAAGAAGATTTAGATTAATTACAGCAATGGTCTGAAAAGTGGCTAATGAAATTCAACACAAGTAAATGCAAGGATATACACATAGTTAAAAATAACAGTAAGTACAATTACAAGTTATTTGGAAATTCGTTAACATAAGTGGATAGTGAAAAGGATCTCGGAGTAATTATCATTAACGATCTCAAATCATCTAAGCGGTGTATTTCAGCTTCTGAGAAAGCAAATAAGGTTCTAAGACTGATTGCGTGATCTTTTGAATTAAAAAGTCCATCTCTAATTAACAAGCTATATAAATCGTTAGTTCGTCCACATTTGGAACATGCTGTTTCCGTATGGTCACTGAATCTCATGAAAGACATTAACAGATTGGAAAAAGTACAACGCCGAGCCCCAAAACTGATTCCAAATATCAAAAATAAATCATACGAGAATCGACTAAAACATGTGAATCCGTTTTATACTAAATAAAAAAATATTTCTCCGGCTTGCGATTTTTTCTCGAGACCCGGCAAAACGGTCGCACCGGACCCTGGGTTGTAAGGGTTTATTCAGTTCGTTTCACGTTTTCAACTGGAACTGATCTGATTCACGTTGTTCATTTATTAATATTATGAGTTTTTTTTTTCGGAAATTGTTATCGTACAAGTACAGTGACGAAACTATTGAAAAACTCGAGTTGTTTGAAAGAAGAAATTTCGCGAGAGAGTACGTGTGAGTTCGAAAAACATTACTTTGCGTGTTATAAGAATTTTACAATACATGGGGGAAAATCGGATCATGGGGATAACCAAAGGTATTATTTGGAATAAGAAGAACTCGAAGAAGAATTCGAAGAAGAAGAAGAACTGGAAAAAGAACTCGAAGAAGAAGAAGAACTCGAAGAAGAACTCGAAGAAGAACTCGAAGAAGAAGAAGAACTCGAAGAAGAAGAAGAACTCGAAGAACTCGAAGAAGAAGAACTCGAAGAACTCGAAAAAGAAGAACTCGAAAAAGAAGAACTCGAAGACGAAGAAGAACTCGAAGAAGAACTCGAAGAAGAAGAAGAAGAAGAAGAAGAACTCGAAGAAGAAGAAAAAGAAGAAGAACTCGAAGAACTCGAAGAACTCGAAGAAGAACTCGAAGAACTCGAAGAAGAAGAAGAAGAACTCGAAGAAGAAGAAGAACTCGAAGAAGAAGAAGAACTCGAAGAAGAAGAAGAACTTGAAGAAGAACTCGAAGAAGAATTCTAAGAACTTGAAGAAGAACTCGAAGAAGAACTCGAAGAACTCGAAGAAGAAGAACTCGAAGAAGAAGAAGAACTCGAAGAAGAACTCGAAGAAGAAGAACTCGAAGAAAAAGAAGAACTCGAAGAAGAAGAGGAAGAACTCGAAGAAGAACTCGAAGAACTCGAAGAACTCGAAAAAAGAAGAAGAAGAAGAAGAAGAAGTCGGGCCGGCCGGGGGCTTGTTTCCTAAAAAAAAAAAAAAAAAAAAAAAAAAAAAAAAAAGCGTAGACTCAGAGGTGACTCGATACAGGTCTTTAAGATTCTCAAGAGAATTGACAATGTTATAAGTGACAACATTTTTACACTGAATGACAAGAAATAATAGTCTCAAACTGTCAGGAAATAGATTTAATTTGGAAGTGGGTAGAAACAATTTTGCCAACCGTGTAGTTAATGAATGGAATAAACTTCCTGCAGAGACTGTGCAATGTAGTTCATTTCGAAGATTTAAGTTTCGTTTAAATAAATACTTAAGCAAGATGCTGTATTGCCTGCTATTTATTTTATATTATTTCCTTATTTGTTTGTCATTATTTGTCTGTTTATTTGTTATTTCCTTTAGTATCATTTATTATTATTTATCTGTCAATTCATTATTATTTACTATTTACCTGTTTATTATTTAACTTTACTTTTTTATTTTACTTATCTAATATATTATTATTCATATTAGTCTGTTTTTATTTATTCAGTTATTTACCTGTTTATCATTATTATATATTTTTTCGCATCCGACTTAGTTATGAACCAAAAGGTCTCCTGTTGGTATACTCCTTCTTTGTAATCCTTTTAAATCCTTTGTGAGATCGTGCAGCCAGAGTGCTTTGACTTTGTTCTTTGACTCATGTCCAATGATACGATAGGTTCCAGAGAATTTAGCGGAGAGCTTCGAGGTCGGGGTGTGGTTAAGAGTGTAAACAATTTCTTCAAGTACAATGGTACAAGCTCTGGCTGATTTGTTATGCAAATAGACCATTTCGTCCTTAAGTGAAGGGCATTATGAATTATTTTGAAAAGATGATTGAAATCTGTTACTTTGATATTGACATAATCATTAAACATCTACATGGGAGGTAATTCTTAAAGAGGGAGATCATATGGGAGCCTTTTGTCCAAGCCAAAGAGGAGATAATGAAGTGACTCCGATATTGACATGTTGATGGAACTATCAATACAAGCTTGAATCATGGGGATATATTCATTCCAAGAAGGGTGAAGATCAGAGGCAAGGTGTCTAAGAACATTGAGAATTCAACTAAGCCATTTGAACTAGGGTGATCAGCACTAGTGTTGCATTTCTTGATTTGAAAGTAATTACAAATGTGCGAAAGAATCTCATTGTTAAATTCAGTCCCGTTGTCAGAAATCAGAGTTTTGGGTGCAATGAAGGGGCATATGAGTTTGTCAATAAGGGTTTTTGCTACGTGTTGTGCTGTCTTGTCTGGTAGGATGGAAAAATACAGAATCGTAAAAATGGTAACTTAAGATCAACAGCAACAAGGGGTAAGTTAAGATTAGATTATGACCACTAATATGACCTTTGTGAGTTGCACAAGGGTGACAAGCATCAATGTGGGCGTGTATATCCTTCCTCATGGTTAACCAGAAGTAGTGTAATCTGGATTGTGTAACGCATTTCTCCTTGCCAGGTTGTTGCAGCAATGGAGGAATCGCGTAGAAGTTGTAAAACTTCTGGAATGAGGCCCGTAGGGACAGCAAATTGGAACACTGATCCTGTTGGGTATATGTTTGTTCGTTAGTTTTGTTTTGTGATACAGAGTTTCAGCAACTAGCGTGTAATTGTCGAGATTGAGATGAAAAGTTTCTGTGTCACTTGTGTCTGTAGATTTGAGGAAGTATATAACACACTTCCAAAGTAGGTCTGAGCTCTGCGCTGCCGCTACGCGTGCTTGTGTATGAGTTACTGAAATTGAGCTTCGAGTGATGGTCGCAATATGGCGACTGAGAGCGACTGAAATTAGTTTTGTTTTCCCTTGAACAAAGTAACGGTGGGAATGAACTCTTAGGCAGAAGCGGGGACGCCCACAGAATTCAATGCCAGTGTTTGAGTGAAGCGACGCGCCTCCCAGCGTACGCTCCCCAATAATGATAATGATGATGGGATGAAGAGGGTCAGCAATCCAATGGGAACTGAGCCACGGAGAGAACTTTTGGTTTATAACGAGGCAAGAGGCCCCCACTATTGCCCAAGGGAGGACGAGAGATAGATAGATAGATAGATAGATAGATAGATAGATAGATAGATAGAGAGAGAGAGAGAGAGAGAGAGAGAAAGAGAGGGAAAGCGAAAGAGAGAGAGAGCGGGGGTGAGTCGTTTCACCATATCTCTTAGTTAATCCCTTTGGTGATGATCTGCATACTCACTTTCTCCATCTCCTACAGCTTTTGTTCTGGTTAGAGCCATGTGTTTTTATTTAAATGAGGGTAAAAACAAAGACCAAAGTGGGCAACAGCCTTTCTCCCCCTAAACACACACACACACACACACACACACACACACACACACACACACACACACACACACACACACACACACACACACACACACACACACACACACATTCTTCACAGTCCATCCTGAGTACCGCCAGACAAATTATTTCAAATCATGGTGGTGTAGGTGGGACGGAGAGGAAGCTATCGAGACCTATCTCCTCCTGAATAGAATATTCTGGCATCATCTACCAGGTACGTTACCGAGAGGACGGAGTGTACTCATCACGGTCGTTGCGATAACTAAGGCGGCGGCGGCGACGTCACGCGAAGGTAGCTGCTATCGACAGTTCCAGCAGCTGGCTCAGGGATGCCAGTGCAGCTGGTTGAAGGGAGACGTGCAGATCACAGCGAGTAGGAAGCTGCAGCAGGGCTGCCACCTTGCCGGGAGCCCTGCGCGCCGTCCACCCAAGGTCGTTTGTTGACATGGGAAGTGGAGGAGGAGTACTGGTGTGACAGAGTATATGGGTTAAACCTACTCGGCCAAGGAGCCTGGGCACCAACAGGAGGCTGTTGCTGGGTGTACCGACAGGAAGGTACAGCTATGAATGGCAGCACGGGACGATAAGCAGCACACGAACTTGTTCCCGGATGGACCTATTGATTAAGACCTCGTGGACGCGCGCGCGCGCACTCAAGCAAGCAAGCAAGCACATGATCGTGCGCGCGGTCAGGCGTACACAGCCACGCGCACCTACACATATGTGTACGAGCACATGTCATGAGGTCAATATGATGGCGTGTAAATGAACACGATTACATGTACGTATGTATGCCTCAAATGTTAGTCGTAATGACTTCATGTATATTTTCAATTACTTGTATGTTCATTATTATCACGATTGGGACATTCTGACCATCCATAGGTATTTACTTAAAATAAGCATACAAACAAAGAGGTACATACAAACCTGCAGATGAAACCACACACACACACACACACACACACACACATATGTATATATATATATATATATATATATATATATATATATATATATATATATGATTGTTATCGTATAGAAATGCATGCACACACGCGCACACAAACACAGGCATATTACACACACAAACACACGCACATACACACAGACACACACACATTATATATATATATGTATATATATATAATATATATATATACATATATATATACATATATATATACATATATATAATATATATATATATATGTACATACATATATATATATATAATGTATATATATATATGTGTGTGTGTGTGTATATATACATGCATATATACATATATATATATATATGTACATATATACATATATATATATATATATACATATATATATACATATATATATATATATATATATATACATATATACATATGTATACATATATATACATATATGTATAATTATGTATGTATATATATATATATATATATATATATATGTGTGTGTGTGTGTGTGTGTGTGTGTGTGTGTGTATGTATATATATATATATAATTATGTATGTATATATGTATATATATACATACATAATTATATATATGTGTGTGTGTGTGTCTGTGCGAAGATCTGGAGTCTGGGATCCATGTTGTAAGGGGAGAAGCTTAAACACCAGACTCAAAGTGGGAAGTTTAATGCCCGACGTTTTGGTCCTAGTCGTAGGACCGTCTTCAGGGGTGTGAAAATGTACAGTGTTCACATGAGCTATTAAATGTCCGTGGTTGGAATTAGGAGAGGTATTCCGCACAGCCGAAGCTGTCCGGGTCTCCCTCCTCTTTCAGTCACTCCGAGTAAAGGACGACTGGACCACCTTACATATTTAATTTACAAAGAATAAATGCAATATAATAAAATCAAATACAACAAAGTACAATACAATATAACAAAATGTAATGAAATAAACTGTAATAAAATAAATAAAATAAACTGACACTTGTGCAATAATTGAAAAATGAACTACGCACTTGTACGCGGAGGAAATAAATATAATAGAATAATAAAATAGCAAAAATACAACAAAGTGAAATAAAGTACAATGAAACAATGCAATAAAAAGAATGAAATAAAATAAAATGGTACTTATGCGACAATTGAACGTGCACTACGCACTTGTGGGCAAAGGAAATAAATTAAAACTTGATATCCGACCCTGTGACTTCTGTTCACCTCGTCAACTCTCGCTCACGTAGTTTGGAAGGAGACCAATTTATGCTATGTCTGTGTTTGTGTTTTTAGCGCCCAGGTATATAGGGTTTAAATCTATGCACCTGTTTACGCTAACTTCTTTAGTCGTCCATGCTTCTAAGAATAGTCTCCTTTTCTTTGAGTTGTCTCTATGTACCACTGTGGCTCCTTCCCAGTCAATATTGTGTTGTGATTCGTTAATGTGTTTGTAGAGTGCTGAGGCTGCATCTTTCCGTTTAACTGCCCGCTTGTGTTCTTCAATTCTGGTTGCGAGTTTCTTCTGTGTTTCTCCTATGTAATCTGCATCACAATCCAAACAGCCAATGCGGTACACTACACCCGCCTGTTGGGTGGGTGCTTCTGTGTCCTTGACCCTTACAATATATATATATATATATATATATATATATATATATGTATATATATCTATATATATATAGATATATATAGAGATATGAGGGGAAGGGTGGTGAGAGAAACACCGAGTAATGTTGGAGTGTACATGTACTGACGGTTCGTCCTTAACAGGACTTCTACCGAGTATGCGTACATAAGCATAAAATCAACATATATATACACGCGTTCATGCCCGCGTTCCTGCTAACCCACGCCACTCGAGTCCGCTTGTTTCCTCATCTCCCGGTGGATGAGTCGTCCGGACATTTGAGACCGGACGATATGTGTATATATATATATATATATATATGTATATATTATATATATGTATATATTATATATATATATATATATGTGTGTGTGTGTGTGTGTGTGTGTGTGTGTGTGTGTGTGTGTGTGTGTGTGTGTGTGTGTGTGTGTGTGTGTGTGTGTGTGTGTGTGTGTGTGTGTGTGTGTGTGTGTGTGTGTGTGTGTGTGTGTGTGTGTGTGTGTGTGTGTGCGTGTGTGTGTTTACCTATTTGTATTATACGGGAGAGGAGCTATGCTCGTAGTGACCCGTCTTTGTATCTCTCAGCATCAAGTTTTTTTTCTTAAAATCTTGAATAGTGTTTGCACACACTGTTTCTTTGTCAAATTTGTTCCAAGTATCTATCACTCTGTGCGGGAAGCTATTTTTTTCAGATCTCTTCTGTAATTGTCTTTTTTGAGTTTCTTTTCGTGTCCTCTTGTTTCTCCATTGTCCCATTTCAATAAATCATTCTTATCTAAGATTTTCATTCCCTTCATAATTCTATAGATAGTAGGTCTCCTCTTTCCCTTCTTTGTTCCAGAGTTGGTAATTCTAATTTGGACAGTCTTTGTTCATATGCCATTTTGGAAAGAGTTAGTGCCAGTTTTGTTGTTGCACTTTGTATTCTTTCTAATTTTTTTTTTTTTTTTTTTTTTTTTTTTTTACATTCTTTTTGGCACTGGGTGTCCATAGTGCTGCTGCGTACTCGAGTTTTGGTCTTATTAGTGTAGTTAATTTTTTATCATTTCCTCATCTAAATAGGCAAATGCCACTTTTATTGGCCTCAATAAATTGTAAGTTTCTCCGACTATTTTATTAATATGCTTATCCCGTGTCACGTCTTTGCTGATCATCACTCCAAGGTCTTTTTCCGAGTTTACTTTTTTTACCTCTTCTTCACCAATTTTATAATCTCTCGATATTCTGTTTTTACTTTTTTCCAAATTCCATTATACTACATTTCTTGATATTGAATTTCACTTCCCACTTTTGAGTCCATTTCTAGATCTTGTTCAAGTCTTGTTGTAGTGAGTTGCAATCCTCCTTAGTTTTTACTTTCTTTAGTATTTTTGCGTCGTCTGCAAAGAAATTCATATAACACTCTACTCCTTCATCCATGTCATTTATGTATATGGCAAACATGATCGGGGCCAGTACTGATCCCTGCGGGACACCACTTATCATTTCTTCCCAATTCGAGAATTTATCTCTAATTACTACTCTCATTTTCCTCCCAGTCAGGAAGTCTTTCATCTATTCCAACAATTTTCCTCTGATGCCACCTATTGATTCTATCTTCCTTATTAGTTTATTCTGTGGTACCTTATCAAATTTCTTTTGTAGGTCCAGAAAGGCACAGTCTGCCCAACCATCTCTCTCTTTTATTATGTTTATTAATCTTGAGTAGAAGCAGATCAAGTTTGTTGTACATGATTTTCCTTGTCTGAATCCAAATTGATTTGGATACAGTATAGTTTTTTCTTCCAAATGATTAACCCATCTATTTTTGACGACCTTTTTGCAAATTTTTGCAACTGTGCTTGTCAGGGAGACCGGTCTGTAATTAGAATAAATCGGTACAATGTTTGCCTTCTTCCAGTCCTGTGGCACTTTTCCTTCTTTAAGTGAGAATTTAATCATATTGTATATTTTATCTGATAATTCTTTCATGCATTCTTTCAGTATCCAACATGCAATTCCGTCTGGACCATGTGATTTTCTGATGTCAAGGGTTTTGATTTGGTCGCTGATTTCCTTCTGTGTTACAATTATTTCTTTCATTGAAGGGGATATCTCTCTATTCCCTCACAGTTAGGTGAGTTTTCTATTGTGAATGCTGATTTGAAATGGTTGTTCATAATTTCAGCCATTTCCAGCTTTTCTATTTCTTGTTCGTTCTCCAGTTTGCCTGTAAAATAGTTTGGGTTCTTCCTTGCATTTTTCTATATATTTTTCGTAGTATCTCTTTTCGCCTCTGCGTATTTTTACATAATAATTTCTTAGTTTGATGTACATTAGCCATTTGCTTGTTTTCTTGTCTCACTACACCTTTTGTTGTGTCAGCTTTTTATGTATGTTCTTTCCATTTTTTGTTGTGGTACGTATTTATCCACTCCCTCATTATAAGTTTCTTTTAGTATATTTCATTTCTCTTCCATCCCTGTTTCTTCATTTAGGAATTTTTCCCAGTTCGCGTTGCGAAATAATTTTTTGAGTTTCTCAAAATTTTTGTTGTTGTACATTAGTCTTCCTATTCTATGTTTTTAATTTCTACTTTGATCCCTTTGCTCTTGCAACTCAAATTCTATTAGTACATGGTAACTCTTTCCTATCGGAGTTTTGTAATCAATTTTATCGACAATTTCAGGCTCTGTCATAAGTATCAAATCCAGCCTTGATGGTTCTATACTACCTCTGCATCTGGTATTTTCCCTTATCCACTGAGTCATTGTGTATTCGATGATCATGTCGAGCAGGACGCTGCACCAGAGTTCCTCTCCACCCTTCACTGTCATTTCCTCCCAATATATTTCTTTTGAATTAAAGTCACCCATAATTACTGTATTTACTCTGTCCCTCAGTATATTAGTTAATTCATATTTTGTATCTTCTATATTTTGGAATGATCACTTTCTGTCCAGGACTGTATTTTGCGGGGCACATACACCACTACAAATTTTCTACTCTTCATATGTTTGCTTTCAACTTGTATCGTAATTGATTTTACATTGTTTTTTCTTCAGTTATTGTTGTTACATTTAAATCTTTATTAGTCAAAATTAATACTCCGCCACCCTGTTTATCCTTTCTATTCTTTGTCCAGTAGTTATATAAACCTTTCCCACAGTGTTGGGTGGTAGAGTACACTTTAATTTAGTTTCCACTATTCCCATTATATCTGTTTTTTTCTAAAACCCGATAATCATTTAATTCATTCATTCCTGAAGTTATTTCAACTATATTGGTATAAGCTATTTTTAATTTCCTTTCTCCTTTTTTTTCTGTCTTCTTTGTTTCCTTTTTTCTTATATACCATTTTCTCAGCCTAAGGTGTGTGTGTGTGTGTGTGTGTGTGTGTGTGTGTGTGTGTGTGTGTGTGTGTGTGTGTGTGTGTGTGTGTGTGTGTGTGTGTGTGTGTGTGTGTGTGTGTCAGCAACCGTCGAGCGAAGCGGACGTGTGCTACTGAGCTCTGAGCTCTGCCGATCGTGGCCGAATTTGATAATAGTGACTGCCTGTTGTCGAGTGCGGCCTTGTAGCTAAATGCTACAGTTATCATGTCGAGTGGTGATACATTCTCGGGAAGTGAACATTGTTCAGTTTGTCAAAAAGGAAATGATGGAAAGGTCAAGTGGTTGAAATGCATTAGGTGTGAAACTGGCGCGCATTGTAATTGTACGAAGATGGCAGGTGTGAAGTCTAGAGCCAACGAGATTAATTGGGTCTGTGATCCTTGTGCTAGTGAGATTAAAAGTGAAGGTGAGATTCGTAGTCAAATTATTGAAATGAAACGTGAGATGAGTGAGATTAAAAGTTTACTGGAGAATCTTAATCTAACCCAGAATTTTCAAGCGAGTGTGTCAACCGCTGTCGAAGAATGTACTTACTGCTTATACTAGCCATGGGAATGACGAGAATGAGGATGCAACATGGGCTGAAGTGGTGTCAAGAGGTAGGAAGAGGAATGACAGACAAAAAAATAAGAATCTACTTATTCTTAAAGCGAGAGGTAGTGAAAAAGCAGTTGATAAAAAGAAAGAGGTAGAGGAGGTTTTGACCGATATTCAAATTCTAGACTTAAAGTTTACAACTAAAGGCAACATTGTGATGAACTTAAAGTCTGTGGAGAGGAGAAAGGAAGCACAGAATAAGTTGCAAGAAGTAGGGAATTTAAATGTTTCCTGTGGAAAGCGACTGAACCCAAATATTATAATTTGTAACGTGGCCCCGGAAGAGAATAAAGAATCGATTATTGAGAGGAATGATTTAGCACAGATTGACCAGGTTAAGGATAAGATGAGTGCTATATTTGATAAGCCGGCTGCAGGGGGGACTGTACATTATATATTGAAATGTGATCCGGAAGTGCGAGCGTTTATTCACAAGAAAAATGATAAGTTGAAGCTGACATGGGGCGTTCACCAGGTACGTGACCGTTATCATGCACTAATGTGCTATCATTGCTTGAAGTTTGGTCATAAGATGGAAAATTGTGATGCCAAGGCCAAAGGTCAAGGTCCTCACTGTTACAAGTGCGCAGGTGAACACGAGGGACGTACTTGTCATTCTGAGGTGAGGAGTGCTTGAATTGCTTTGCCGCAAAACGTCAAGATGAACACAGTGTGAGTAGTTTAGATTGCCCTATTTTTGCTGCAGAAATAAATAGGATTAGACTGAGTACTGACCATGGCTTTTAATACTCAAAGAGTTAACTGTGGACTTTTGAATGTTCAATCAGCTAGAAATAAAACTTCTGAAATCAGGGACACTATTAATGATAGACAATTAGATTTATATGCTGTTACTGAGACTTGGTTAACTGATCTTGATTCAGCTGCTATGAAAGAAATGACCCCTGTAACGCATTCTTTTGTACACAACCCGAGGAGTATGGGTCGTGGAGGGGGCGTGGGTATGTTTGTCTCAAATTCAGTTAAGGTGAAAAAATGCAAGACACCCATCTATAATAGTTTCGAATTATTACAAGTTGAGTGTGAAATTAGTGGAAATAAATTAACGATTGTGACAATATATAGACCACCTGCTGTTAGTGTCAGTATATTTATTGATGAGTTTGAACTATATTTAGAAACTATTGACATGGTAAGCACGAATTATAGGGCGACTTTTAACCTTTGACTTGATGACATAAAGGCTCGCTACGTACAACTTTTTATAGAAACGGTAGCAATGTTTAATCTGATCAATGTTGTGGATAAACCTACATCGATGTGCGGATGGTGTATCAGGCATTGAAGTTTGGGAGGCCTAATTATTTGTATGATATGCTCGTGGACTTCCGAATAGATAGTGATATAGCCTTGCGACACAGTATTGAAGTGAATAGACTATTAGAGCCAAGGTTTTATAGAGAATCTGGGCGTAGAGCGTTTGTTAATAGTGCTCTCCGTCTCTATAATAGACCTCCTGAAAATGTTAAAATGGCTGAAACTACGACCATATTCAAGAAGACACTGAAGACACACTTTTTCACTGCTTCGTATGACTTGGAGAATGCAGTGATGAAATCAGATTTTGGACTTTAGATATTCTACGTGGGGGGCTTGGAGAGCCGTCATCGGCTGAAAGCCCCTAGAAGCCATCACCTAAGTAACCTAAGTAAATGTGTGTGTGTGTGTGTGTGTGTGTGTGTGTGTGTGTGTGTGTGTGTGTGTGTGTGTGTGTGTGTGTGTGTGAGTGAGTGTGCGTGTGTGTGTGTGTGTGTGTGTGTGTGTGTGTGTGTGTTTGTGTGTGTGTGTGTGTGTGTGTGTGTGTGTGTGTGTGTGTGTGTGTGTGTGTGTGTGTGTGTGTGTGTGTGTGTGTGTGTGTGTGTGTGTTAGGCTGGTAGTTTCCCCCGCGTTGGTTAGCCAGTTAAGCTAGTTGAAGGCAAACTCTGGTGGTGATAGAGTTGGTTTTATCTAACAATGAAATGTTGGGCGCCAGTGGGGGTGAGGAGGAATGAGATGGCGAGGGAAGTGACGACTGTGTTTCAAGTTGTGTCTCCGGGCAATCTGCTTGCAAAGGAGCTAAATGGGAGGGGAGGGGGAGGCGAGAAAGCAAGGAACAGCGAGCTATACTCATGTATGTTCCTCGGAGGTTATTTGAATCTTCGGCGTCCGTTCAGCTCTTACATACACAGGCAGGTCATGACCCGTGCTCCTAATCGGCGTGAGGTCACGTGTGCTGTGTGGGGAAGTCGGAGTTAGGCGGCAGACCTGGTAGGCGAACTGGCAGTCATGGCGGCAGTTGATCTGGCAGACACGTGTGGTAGGCGAGAATATAGGCAGACGACCTGGGAGTCGGCAGATCTGGCAGGCAGCGACGGCAGTCGAGTTGGTGGGCAGACGAGCTGGCAGACGGCAGCCCTGGTAGGCGAACTGGCATTCATGGTGGCAGGTGATCTGGCAGACAAATGGCGGCAGTCGACCTGGCAGACACGTGGCGGTATTGATCTGGCAGACAGTGACGACAGATACCTGTGGTAGGCGAGAGTGTGGGGAGTCAAACTGGCAGTCAGACCTAGCAGGTAACGACGGGAATCGAGCTGGCAGTCAGGCGAGCTGGCAGACGGCAGACCTGGTAGGTGAACTGGCAGGCGATCTGGCAGGCAGCGGCGGCAGATGACCTGGCAAACACGTGGCGACAAATACCTATGGCAGACGAGAGTGTAGGCAGTCGACTGGCAGTCGGCAGACAGCGGTGGCAGACGATCTGACAGATAAAGTGGCGGCTGGCAGCATTTGAGTAGCAGAGAGCGGTGGCAGACAGTCTGGCAGATCAAGTGGTGGCTGGCGATCAGCAGAGCGGGATTGGGAGCCCCAAACGTTGGGCAGCCCAATGTTAGGCTGGTAGTGTGCACCAACTGGACTGCCAAATGGTAGGCTGGTAGTCTGTCCCACGTTGGGCTGTCAGTTAGGCTAGTTGGAGGCAAAATCTGGTGGTGATAGAGTTGGTTTTATCTAAAAATGAAATATTAGGCGCCAGAGGGGGGTGAGGAGGAACGAGACGGCGCAGGAGGTGACGACTGTGTTTCACGTCGTGTCTCCGGGCGATCTGCCTGTGAGGGAGCAAAAGGGGAGGGGGGAGGGCGTTATCTGAATCTTCGGCGTTCGATCAGCTCTTATGTATACGGGCAAGTCATGACCCGTGGTCCTAATTGGCGTGAGGTCACGTGTGTTCCGTAGAGAAGTCGGAGGCAAAAAGTTATGACGCCGGTGACTTACGAAGATAGAGGGTGTGCGTTCCTCAATGGGTCCAGTTGTTTATCACGTGGCCGGCCAAGGTGTGGTTAGTCATCCTGGGGCCCCACGAGTAATCCCCTTGGGAGGGCCTCGGAGGTCAAATGTCGTGGGCAGAGAAGAGGTGAGGACAGAAGTGAGGAAGGGATTGAGGACTACTCCTAACAATATATATATATATATATATATATATATATATATATATGTATATATATATATATATACATATATATATTTCTAAACAGAAATGTAATAGCACATTTGTAAATGACACACAGGAAACCCACAGTCGGAGAAAATAAACTTCGAATAAAGAAGAATCCTATACACGGGCAAGAAAATTCGGCTGTATTTCTTCATGTCACAAATAAGAATCATTCTTTCGACTGGGGTAAGGCCAGATTAGTGTTCAAGTCCCACTGCGGTTTCAGGAGGAAAATAGTCGAATCAGCATTAAGTGAGGAATGCCCTAATATTAATATTTCTAAAGGACAGTGGACTCCTGACATCATTCCACGCGCAGCAGTTAGCAAACTGGTACGGATCTTACAACCCCCCCCTCTCCTCACCCCCTACCTCCTCCGCCACCCCAGTTTGCGCCTGAATGAGGTCATCTGTTCACATCCCTTCTCTTCTCTGTAGCTTATAAGTCCCCTCTGTACTCTGTCTTATGTACTTTCCTGAAGAGGGCTACAGTTGATAGCCGAAATATAGGATTCTTCTTTATTCGAAGTTTATTTTCTCCGACTGTGGGTTTCCTGTGTGTCATATATATATATATATATATATATATATATATATATATATATATATATATATATATATATATATATATATATGTTGGGACGTTGTGACAAGTTGATGAAGGTGAAAAAAGAAGTTTCAGGTCTATCTCTGAGTTTTTGAGTTTATTCTTGACCGGTTTTGCTCTATGCTTCTTCACATTCTTCTGAAGAAGCATAGAGCGTAACGGTCAGAAATAAACCCAAAAACTCGGAACTAGACCCCTGACTTCTTTTTCCACCTTCATCATATATATATATATATATATATATATATATATATATATATATATATATATATATATATATACATATTTATATATATATTGAACATTTTAGAAGCTCTGCCAAAGGATTCGAGCCCTGACCTGTGCGTGCATAATCACGAAGCCAAGACGCTGGCAACCGAGGTACGTGCGATGGTACAAAAGGACTGTACAAGCCCCCGACCACACTTTACGTAGCTCCAGAAGACGTAGTCTCATTTTCATCCAGTCCCCATATTAGGCGAGCTCTCCGATAAGTTGTGTATGTTTAAGACAGATTAAACATTTTAGAAGCTCTGCCAAGAGATTCGAACCCTGACCTGTGCGTGCATAATTACGAATCCAAGACGCTAGCAACGTGCGATGATACAAAAGGATTTTTCTTCAATTTAGTATAAGTGTTTTTATCATCCAATAGGTCATCCATTTTGTCAATATAATCCTGTTTGTTCATAATGACAACACTATTACTTTTGTCAGCTTTGGTAACATGCAAGTCGTCATCCTTTTTTTATTTGTCATAAGCCATGAGAAAACGTTTAGGGCATGTAGAGTGGTAGGTTGATACCATGAAACTATGAACCAAACCTTTACTGATGTTGATGTCTTCGATGGGTACATTTCCAAACTTTTCAAGGTTACAAAAACCTTGAGCAATACTCACACTGTCCAACTGTTTGGAAACAGCAAAACTAAGACCATACCCCAGAGCACATTTGGCATCTTCACTAAATTGTTTGTTTGACAAGTTGACCACAGAATTAGTGTTGGCATTTATGGTCCACTCACTTTCCTTGATTAAGTTATCAAGTTTCTTTTCTAGTTTGTTTGTTAGAGTGTAGCACACTAACCTCATTTTACCATAGCAATAATCTAACAATCTAGATTTCCATTCCGAAGGAATCGCCCGATCAATCTCGCGTCTTCCCAATGGTGGCAGTAGGCAGTGGTAAATCAATTTTCTCAAATTCTTCTTGCAGGTACACTAATAAATCATTAACGGGAACACGTGTAAATAAAGAAGTAACATCATAACTAATAAGAATAAAATCATGGTGAATATTAAGGTTATCAAGTGTACCTGGAAGAATAATTGGAGAAAATTTATTTACCTCTGCCTAATGCCACCATTATTGATTTAATTGAATTATGTGTTTTACATTCCTATTTCACGTTTAATGGCAAATATTATTTACAGAATTTTGATATGGCAATGGGTAATCCAATTTCTCCAATTCTAAGCAATTTTTATATAGAATTTTTTTAAACTAAGTTGTTACCTAATATTCTCCCTCAAAATGTTACTTGGTTTAGGTACATTGATGATATATTGTGTATTTGGCCTGTTAATATTGATCCGTCTATTTCCTTGTCACAGCTTATCACCCTAGTCCCTTCTATCAATTTTACTAAGGAAATAGAATAAAATAATCAATTACTTTTCCTTGATGTATTGATATAAAGAAATGAAAGGTCTTTCAAATTTGATGTCTATAGGAAACCCAATGTTCTTTCATATGTTAATTATTATTCTGCCCATCTTTACAAGATAGAGGCATCGTTATTATCGTCAATATACCTTCGAGCTTATTGTATTTGTAGTCCGGAGTTTTTGATGATGAATTCTCAAGAATAAGTGACATAGCTTCAAAATTAAAGTATCCCAATTATCTCATAGAAAATTCTCAAAAAATGGCTAGGAAGTCTTATTTTGAGGATAAAGCTAGAGACAAATTTAATTCTAAAAATCTTCTTGTTCTTCCTTATCATGATAATTCCACCGCATATTCTTAAGAATTTCAACATCCAAGTCAGTTTTAGAAGCTCCAACACAGTCAAAAGTCTTTTAATTAAAAATTCCCCTGAAAATAAG
>NC_134813.1:4003201-4013201 GCF_046742065.1 Oratosquilla oratoria
AGTGTTCCTTTGAGGCTCTCTAAATGTAAATCAAACGAAAAAATGTATATAAACCAAGTAAACAGAATATATGCAGGCAACAAGGACATGAGAAATAGTATCAAGTGACTATTATATTGAAAAGAAATAGGAAAATTAAGAAACGTAAAGGATCGTGCTTTCTAGAAAAATAATACATCGGACTAGTAGTCAGCTTATCTTAGAATTAAGATAACTTAAGAAAAATGAATATAATTGGAAAATCTTATTATTAAAAATTTCCTAAGTTCTCCAGCGAATGAGACTTAGGTATTTGTTTGTGTACACAGGAGGTGGGTGGGATGGGGGGATTGAAAATAAACACCAAGAATGATGACTGAAGAAGGAGTAGATTAAGACTATGATGAAAGAGGAAAAAATAACACAAAGGCGAAAGACAAGGAGAATGAGAAGATGATAATGAATGAACAGAGGGCGAAGGAAGAGGAAAACAAAGAAGGAGAAGGAAGGAGGACGAGAAGGAGAGGAAGAGGTTGTATTGGACACTTGAGTGAAGGAAAATGAAAAATAGAATGAGATGAGGATGAAGAAGAAAGGGAAGGCGAAATAGGAGGAGAAGAGGACGATGGAGGAGGAGGAGGAGGAGGAGGAGGAGGAAGAGGAGGATTGCATAAGATACTTGGAGGGGATGGGGGTCTCCCTCCTCATCTCGCCCTCGAGGAGGAGGAGAAGGAGGTGGAGGAGGAGGAGGAGGAACAGGGAGTTCGAGGTCACCACATCTACCTCCACTACTACTTCCACCACACCCGCTACTCCTACCACCTCTACCACCATCACCTCTACTTCCATCACCACAAACACATCCATCTATTCCACCAATTACTACCACTACCACTGTTACAACCACCGCCACGATCTCTGCCTCAATTTCCACCACCGTCATCCCTATCACTTTCATTTCTACCACTAACACAAATATCACTACAGCCACATATACACTACAACCATTTCCACTACCAACACTACGACTTCCACCATCTTCAGTGTACACATCATCAATACTAAACACCATCATTGCTTCTCTCTTTTACAATCACCACTACATCTATCACCACCTCCGTCACCACCATCCACTTCATTTCATTTTATTGTGTTTTATATTCATCTACTTGTTCATCTATCTATTCAAATATTTATTTGTCTTTTGAAGTTCATTGCTTCTAGTCCAGGCATGGACAATTCATTCTTTTGCTTATTCCTCCACTGCATTCTATTGCTATTATGAACACACGGGAAGAGAGAGAGAGAGAGAGAGAGAGAGAGAGAGAGAGAGAGAGAGAGAGAGAGAGAGAGATGGATAGAGAAAGAGAGAGAGATAGAGAGAGAGAAAGAGAGAGCGAGTGAGAGAAAGAGAGAGAGGTGGGGGAGGGTCAATCAACACAAGGTGTACGGCGGCGAGGACGAGGGTGTGGGTCGAGGAAATACTTGACAGGGGCAGGAGGAGAAGGGCGAGGACGGAGAGGAGGAGAGGAGGAGGAGGAGGGAGCGAAGCGGGGTGGAAGAGCGAGGAAGAGGATGGGGAGCAGGAAAAAGAAGACGATGAAGAGGAGGATGAGGAGTCGAAGGAGGGGGAAGAGGACTCCGAGGGAGTGGAAAGAGAGGGGAAAGATGACTAGGAGGAAGAAGAGGAGGACGAGGAGGTAGGAGAATGAAAAGGGGGAGGAGGTAGGAGGAGGAAGAGAATGAGGATGGTGATGATGATGAGGCGCTCACGTGATGAGAGAGAGAGAGAGAGAGAAAGAGAGAGAGAGAGAGAGGCTGACTCAACCTCATGACATCTGTGTTGGAAAAGTTCGTTAGTGTAGGAGGGGGCCTTTTACCCTAAGAAGGAAAGAACACGAAGAAAAAATAATAACAGAGAGAGAGAGGAAGAGAGGGAGGGGAAAAGAGAGAGAAAGGGAGAGAGAGACAGACCCATTCTGTGCACTTCTTCTATTTCCTTTTCTATTTCTTGCTCTTTATCTTGTACCACTTTTAGAACTTTTCTTGCCAATTCTTTCTCTTCTTTATCCCTCAGGGACGAATTTAGGTTATGTTCTTCCTTTAGACCACATATATATATATATATATATATATATATATATATATATATATATATATATATGTATGTATATATTTGTCTACTGTATCTCTTACCAAAATTTCTTTTTCTTTAATCACCTTCGGCATTCTCTTGCATTTTTTGATGAACTATTTCTTTAAAAAATACCTTATAATTTTCTTGGTCTTTCTTCTATACATTCCTAAGTTGTAAATCGTCCTCTCCTATATTTTTTCGGTCATTGCTTTTATTTGTTCATTTACTTCTTTCTATATGTTTGCACTATTAGTGTTATCATTATTTTTCAACCTCTCATTTTTCACATTTTAACTCGGCCAGTTCTTTTTCTTAAGTGCACTGACCTCTTCATTTATTTCAGTATCTACTTTTTTTAAGTCACTCACTTCTTCGTTTATTTGTTTATTCGCCCTCCATAGATAGTATCTTGCTTCCATGATTCCCTTATAAATTTAATCTCCTCTATGTCTATAATTCTACTAGAAAGTCTTTTTTCATACCCACTGATCCAGAAAAATGTCCCTTACCTTCACTACCTTAAAAAAAAAAAAAAAAAAAAAAAAAAAAAAAAAAAATCGTACCCAGAGATGATAAGAAGCTCATATATATTGTTTACGTTCGACGCTCCGCCGCCATTGGGCTTCTCTGGTCTGTCATCATTATATTCCATTTTACTTTAATACCCACTATTTGCGCTGTGATCTAACCATCTCGGGTGTCCACGAGCACTCTCCTTCCCAGTTAACACGATCTAGGTATCCTGCTAATGTGACACTGCTGAGACGTTCCACGTTTAATGTGTTTCTCGGGAGTTAAAATTTTACGTGTTGTTAATCTGGAGGCTTGCTTGTGTGTATGTATTTACCTACTTAGTTGTATTACCTACAAGGGTCGTTTCAAAAGTAATACCTCCTATTTTCTTATTCCGCCCGAAGGGATCCGAGGGGATTGCAATTGCATTGTTATAATGACTGAACTTATGCACTCATGACCTGAAAGTTTCATCTCTCTGTTGCAGATTTTGATGGTGTGACACTTTAAGAAAACAATTCCTGTCATGGGCGTACGTCAGAAGCAGAGATGCGTCATTGAATTCCCCCAGGCAGAAAAAATTGAACCAATCAACACTTACTGGCGCCTGGTGAACGTTTACGAAGCCGATGCAGTTGATGTCAGCACAGTTAGAAGATGGGTTCATCGATTTCAGAGTGGTGACAGAGATGTGAGTGACAAAGTGTACCATGCCCATGCACAGCCACCACCCCGGAAAACAAAGTGCGCCTCGATCAACTCATCCGCGCTGATAGGCGGATAACGGTGAATGAAATGCGTGTAGAGTTGGATGTGGGCCAGAGAAAAGGGAAACATTCCGTTTGCAACACGACAACGCCATGTCACACAGAAGTTTGAAGACCACGGAATGTGTGAAAAAGTTCGGCTGGACGGTGCTGTCTCACCTACCGTATAGTCCCGACCTGGCACCGTCAGACTTCCACTTGTTCGGACCTCTGAAGGACGCATTACGTGGGCAGCGTCTCCCCAACAACAACGCCGTAATCGCAGCCGTGAAAAAATGGACCGCCTTGGCAGGAGCTGACTTTTACGACCGAGGCATCAAGGCTCTCGTTTATCGCTGGCAAAAGTGCATTGAGAATGGTGGTGACTACGTAGAAAAATAAATTCTGGAGCACAAAAGGTCGCTCGTTTTAATCGCGCCACTCCCGTCTTCGTAGCTCTTCAACGTTTTGAGTTAAAAAATAGGAGGCATTACTTTTGGAACGAACCTCGTAGTTGTATCTTACGAGAAGGGGAGCTATGCTCGTGGTGTCCCGTCTTTGTATCTCGCAGTGTCTAGTTTGTTCTTAAATTTGTGTATGGTTTTTACACACACTATTGTTTTGTCCAGTGTGTTCCAGATGTCTACCACTCTGTATGGATTTTTTTTTTCTCTTCTATAACTACCCTTTCTGAGTTTTTTTTTTTTTTTTTTTTTTTTTTTTATGTCCTCTTGTGTTTCTCTTGTCCCAGTTCGGTAAGTCCTTTCTATCAAGTACTTACATGCCTTCCATGATTCTGTAGATGGTCAGTAGGTCGTCTCTTTTTCGTCTTTGTTCTGAAGTCGGTAATTTCAATTTAGCCAGTCTCCCTTCATATGACAGGTTTGAAAGTGCTGGGGCTATTTTCGTGGTTGCTCTCTGGATTATTTCAATTTTCTTTATATTCTTTTTGGTACTGGATGACTATAGTGTCACGTCATACTCCGGTCTAGGCTTTATTAATGTGACTAATATTTTTTTAAAATAATTTCTTCGTCTAAATAGGTAAAAGCCACCGTTATTGATCTTAGAAAGTTATAGGATTCTCCGACAATTTTGTTTATCTGTTTATCAGGAGACAAGTCATTTGTATATTGTCCTGATATATACATATATATATATATATATATATATATATATATATATATATATATATATATATATATATATATATATATAAGAGAGGAAGAGGAGGCGAATCAAGTAGAGAAGAAAAGGTAAAAGGTGCAGATGGAGAGATGATAATGGAGGAGAAGGCAGTAAGGGGAAGATGGGCAGAATATTTTAGGGGGTTGCTTAATGTGAAGGAGGATAGGGAGGGAAAGATAGCTGCAGTGGGAAATGCGAAGAAAATGAGAGTGATGAGTGAGGAAAATGGAGGAGAAATAAGGAAGGATGAAGTGAAGGCAGCAGTTAAGATGATGAAAGCAGGTAAGGCACCTGGTCTGGATGGATGCCATGCAGAATGTCTTAAAAAAGGAGGTATAGTGATGGTGGACTGGTTGGTGAGGTTATTTAATGTTTGCTGGAGAGAAGGTAGAGTGCCAGAGGACTGAAGGAGTGCGTGTATAGTTCCACTTTACAAGGGAAAGGGGGACAAGTATGAAGGTAGTAGTTTCAGAGGGATTAGCTTGTTAAATGTAGTTGGAAAGGCTTATGGGAGGATCTTGATTGAGAGGATTAGGAGAGGAACAGAGGGAGTAATTGGTGAGGAACAGTGTGGGTTTAGGACAGGTAGAGGTTGTGTAGATCAGATTTTTGTGGTAAGACAGATATGTGAGAAAGCTATAGGTAAGGGGAAGGATGTTTTCTGGGCCTTTATGGATCTGGAAAAGGCTTACGACAGGGTAGACAGAAAGGCACTGTGGGAGGTTATGCGGATATACGGGATAGGAGGAAAGCTTCTGGGAGCTGTCAAGATTTTTTATGAGAGTAGTAGAGCTTGTGTCAGGATTAGAAATGGAGAGAGTGAGTGGTTTGAGGTAAAGGTGGGACTTCGTCAGGGATGCGTTATGTCACCCTGGCTATTCAACTTATACATGGATGCGAGAGGTGAATGCAAGGGTAGTGGGTCAGGGATTGGAGATGGTTAAGGAAAATGGAGAAAAGTGGGAGGTGAGCCAGCTGTTGTTTGCGGACGACACTACGCTTGTGGCAGGATCGGAGGAGGGATTGAGGAAGCTGGTGACAGAGTTTGGGAGAGTGTGTGATAGAAGAAAGCTGAAGATAAATGTGGGTAAAAGTAAGGTGATGAGATGTACAAGGGGTGAAAGTGGCAGTAATCTGGAAGTGAGCATTAAGGGAGAGCAACTGGAGGAAGTGGATAGTTTTAGATATTTGGGTGCAAATGTGGCAGGAAAGGGTGGAGCGAAGGTGGAGGTAGAATGTAGATTGAGAGAAGCAAGTAAATGCCTTGGTGGTTTAAAAAGTGTAATGAGGAATAGGAATCTGGGAATGGATGCTAAGAGGAGACTGTATGAAGGAGTGCTTGTGCCAACAGCACTGTATGGAGCAGAAACATGGAACATGAGAGAGGAAGAGAGAAGGAACTTGAATGTGTTTGAGATGAAGTGTCTGAGAAGTATGATAGGGGTTACTAGGCTAGATAGAGTGAGAAATGAGGAAGTGATGAGGAGAACAGGGGTGGAAAGGCAGCTGGGAGATAGGGTGGATGAAAGAGTATTAGGATGGTTTGGACACATGGAAAGAATGAGTGAAGAAAGACTAGTAAAGGAGGTATGGAAGGCAGATGTGGAGGGAGTGAACATGAGGGGACGTCCTAGGATGAGATGGATGGATGGGGTGAAGGGGGCTTTGGGGAAGAGGGGAATGTCTTTTGAGGAAGGACGGGAGAGGACAGAAGACAGGAGTGAATGGAGAATGGTTGTATATGGAAAATGTTGTGATGCATGAGGTGGATTGGACGGGGGAATGGGGGTGAGGTAGTGTGTGTGAGCAAAAATTTTTGACGCAGCCTGATGGGATTTCTCCCCGTCCTCTCCTTTATATGGTGGGACGGAGAGGGGGGGGTCGCCGATTTAATGAAGCGGCCTTGCTGTGGATGTGCTGTGTCCTGCGACACTGCTTCTGACCCAGGGCAGTGGACAGGGTGCAGGGATGACCCGTCATCTAGGAGGTGCTAAGATGGGAGGGAGGGTGGAGGGGTGTGGAGTGTTTTCGGGGATGAAATGGGTGGGAATGTTTTTGTGCCTTGTCCTTTTTGGCTACCCCCCTGGTAAGGAAAAAAAAGCCTTGCTATATGTATGTATATATATATATATATATATATATTTTTTTTTTACTTTTTCCGAACTCCATTATGCTACATTTCTTAATGTTGAAGTCTGCTTCCTACTTCTGACTCCATTTTCAAACCTTGTTTAGGTCTTTCTGTAGTGATTCACAATCCGTTTCGGTTTTCACTTTCCTCAAGAATTTAACATCGTCTGCAAAGAAGCTTACGGAACATTCCACATCTTCATCCATGTCATTCACATAAATAGCAAACATTATTGGAGCCAATATTGATCTCTGTGGAACTACACTAATCATCTCCTCCCACCTCCCTGAACATTTTTCTCTGAGCACTACTCTCATTTTTCTACCATGCAGGAAATTCTCCATCCAGTTTAATAGGTTGCCTTGTATCCTTCCTATGTATTCCAATTATTTTTTAATAATTTTTGTGTGGTACTTTGTCTAGGAAAGCACAATCAGCCCATTCATCCCTTTCTTGTATTATGCCTATTAATCTTGAGTAGAAACAGATTAAATTTGTATCACATGATTTTCCCTGTCTGAATCCAAATTGTCTCTAGTTTATTATATTGTATTCTTCCGGGTGTTTTATCCATCTTTTCTTGATAATGTTTTCACAAATTTTGGTTACAGTGCTTGTAATAAGTTGGTTCTTCTTTGTTTCCTCCTTTATATACTGGGACGATGTTGGCATTTCCCAGTCTTTTGGTATTTTTCCTTCTTTGGGTAAGCAACTTATCATGTTTTATATTTTGTCCATTAATTCTTCTTTACATTTTTTAGTATCCAATTTGCAATTCCGTCCGGGCCGGGTTCGTTAATTGATCCATTATTTCTTTTTAAGTTATTGTTATTTCCCTCATTGGGGGTGATCGCACTTCACTTCCTTCGTCCCAGCAATTTCTAGATCTTCTGTGTATTTTGTATTTCCGTGGCGTAGTTTCACCATTTCCTGTTTGTTTTTAAGTTCACCATTCACATACCTATATAATAGTTTGGGTTGATATTTACATTTTTCTATGATGTCTTTTTCGTATTTTTTCGTCTCTGAGCATATTCATTTCTATGGTTGATATATATTTGCCAATTTTCAATTTTCATTTCTATCTTTCGCCTCACTGCTTCTTCTGTTGAACCAGCATTTGATGTATTCCTTCTCTTGTTTCTGTCTTGGTACATATTTATTCACTCCTTCATTATAGATTTCCATCAAGATCGTCCATTTCTCTTCCACTTTTGTCTCTTCAATGTAGAATTTTTCCCAATTTGCATTTTGAAAGAATTTCTTAAGTTTCCCAAAGTCCGTTTTGTTGTACATCAATCTTCCTTTTCTGTATTTCTCCTTTCTCTCCATATATATTCTTTCCTTTAGTTCAACCTCTATTAGTATGTGGTCACTCTTTCCAAAAGGTGTCTTGTGTTCAATTTTATCTACAATTTCAGGTTCTGTTGTAAATATTAAATCCACTCTCGACGGTTCTTCGTTATTTCTGTATCTGGTATTTTCATTTACCCATTGTGTCACTGTATGTTCTACAGTCATGTCAAGTAATACATTCCCTCATAGATCCTCTTCATCTTTCACTGTCATCTCTTCCCAACAGATTTCCTTGCAGTTAAAAGCTCCCATAAATAACAGGTTACCTCCATCCTTCAGTATCTCATTTAATGAATGCCTTGTATCATCTAACATTTTTGAATGCTTGTCCTCTTTCAAAGAGCCTGTTTTTGGGGGCACATAAATCACTACAAACTTTCTACTTTTCATGTTGCCGTCTTCAACTTTTATCATGATCATTTCCACACTGTTTTTACCCTCAGTAACCTTCGTCACATTTAAGTTTGTCTTGGCCAAGAACATGATTCTTCCGCGCTGCTTCTCATTTCTGTTTTTAATCCAATAATTGTATAACCCGTGTCCAAAAGTCTTAGGCGGTAGTGGACCCCTGAATTTCGTCTCTATAATTCCCATTATGTCTGGTTTTTCATCTGACAGGTAATCATTTAGTTTATTCAGTCCTGAGATTAATCCATCTATGTTACAGTAGGCCACTTTTATTTTATTTTTTTTCATTTTCCGCCCTATTTTCTGTTTCTTTTGTTTTGCTTCCCTTAATGTACCATTTTCTCAGCCTTATGTCTAAGACCCTCCAATAGAACTATTTGCTTTCGGTCTCCGTTCTCATCGCGTTTTTTCATTAGCTTCACCTCTTAGTGTCTTCTTTCTATTTTCTCAACATTCGTTTCTCTTTTTATCCATATATTGTTGTTATGTTCACTTTTTGCTAACTTGCTTGCTTTTGCTAATATGCCTTCTACTACCATTTGAGATCTTAGTTTTATACTTAGAGGTCGATTTTTTTTTTTAGAATATTGCCCCATCCTATACACTTCTATATCTTTCTCTATTTCCTAGTCACCATCATGTATTTCTTTTAGAATAGTTATTACTAAAAAAAATCTGCTTTTCCTCTCCTGTACCTCACCAGACCATGTTTTTCTTTTAATCCATATACCACAATACATTTTCTCCTATCTCTTACCCATTTTTTTTCTTTGATTACTTAAATAACTGTGTCCCTTGCATGTTCCTGCATCTGTTGTTGTATTGTGTCTTTAAAAGCTATTTTTTTTTCATTTTCTCTGTTTTCATTCTATTTCTTAATCTTCTGCAAATTTTTCCCACCTAAGTTTTCTTCAATTCTTTCAGACATTGCCTGTATTTTGTTATTTACCTCTTTTTTAAGTTCTCACTATTAATAGTACCACTGATTTTTATCTCTTCATTTTCAATTTAACCTCCATTAGATTTTTTTAACCCCTTTAGCTCATTATTTAGTTTGGACTTTATTTTCTTTAGTTCACATACCTCATTGTTAGCTTCGAAAAGGCCTTTCGTTAAATTCACAATCTCTTTCCTTAGTTCGAATTTTTTCTCCCACAAATTTCTATTAACACTAATTTCTATTTCCATGTCTAAGATTCGACTCAAGTTTCTTCTTTCGTACTTACCAAAACCAGAAAAAGTGTCTTCGTTATACAATCTAATCATCGCTTTTGGTGTCTCAAGGCTTCCGTTTACATTTAGTTCCGGTGTAGCGCCTCCAGAGGGCTCTGCGTTTGAGTCGACATTCGGCTCAAAATCATTGTTTTTATTGTCTTGCATTTTCTCTCATTAGATCAATTTAACATTGCAGAGGAATCACTTTGGGTAACCACAAGTGCTCCCCCTCTCATTCAATACAAACCAGGCATTTTGTTTTCCTGACACTATTGAGAATTTTCGTCTTATTCGACAGCCTTCGGAGCTCTAGTTGAGAGATGTTGA
>NC_134813.1:4030701-4038201 GCF_046742065.1 Oratosquilla oratoria
GATATCTTCAGTTTCTCTAACAAGAGGTCGGGCGATCATGGGAAGCCGGGAGAGTAAAGGTGGCGGCCCACTGGGCATTTCTCGTTAGCATGCTACTTGCTTTTGCCACTCCGTTTGAGTAGAAACGCCTTCGGATACGATATTTTGTTTTTTAAATTTCCAAATGTCAAATTACTCATGCGTCATATAGTGAGAAGATGAGAGAAGTTAGACACATTGTTGAGGTGTTCCTCCGGAACTCTAAACTATTATAATCGAAGTCATTTCTACTCAAACGAAGTAGCAAGTAGTAAGCTAGCAAGAAGTGCCTAATGTGCTGCCCCCTTAAAGATACGAAGTTCATGGTAAAAGTACACTAACCAAGTCGAAAGACCGATTATACTTGTACCTGATCCAACACTTCCAAGGTACAACCTGCATGATCACAAAAATATACATGATAAAGCTACAAGGTATGAGAGGGGTAAGACTACCTTGGTATATAGATAGATATAGAGGAAATATGAGTAATACATAATACACTGAGGGGTATTTTTTACGAGAATTTGCAGTTATTACTGGCAGAGGCCACAGGGAAGCCACCTTTGGTATATAGATAGATATAGACAATGTATAAGTCATATATGGTAAACAGAAGGGTATTTCTGAGAGAAGTCACAGTTATTACTGGCAGAACTCTCAGGCAAGTATCTCACAGGCCCTTGCTTCCCACAACAGGTCACATTACACGGCGTTCCACTCCCTGTGTCGAAGTGCCTGTGAGCTCTCCCAGTAATATATGTGCCTTTTCCCAATGCATTTGCTTGTGGTCGCACCTTGTCTGTAGTATTCTGGGCCATTAAATTGACTGTATTTCTACAGGTACAGGTTAAGCCGGTGTCACACTGTCTGGCACCAACGTTGTGGATTGGTGTTGGCTATTATAGCAAAGTCGGCCTTATGACTCGAATAATGGTATTCTTCAGTTGCTGGGGTGATGGTGTGTTTGGTATGGATGCGTGGGCAGGCAATTTTTTCATTACTCACATCATAACACCCAACCATGCTGAGAATATTGTAGTTATATTTCCAACAAATATGACATACGCTTCCAACATACCACACTGAGTAGAATCTTTCCACAACCCATGATCTCATTTTTTTAACCGTTCTGATTTATTCCAAAACATTTCAGAAATAAATCATACGTAAATACATACACATACCAAAGGCTTTTTTCCTCTTACAAGGGAGATAGCCACAAAACAAAGGCATAAAAAACACTTCCACCCATTCCATCCCCACATACTCCACACCCATTCACCCCCTCCCCTCCCTCTTATCTTGGCTTCTCCTGGATTCTCGTAAAAATACCCCAGTGTATTACATACTACTCATGCTTCCTCTATATCTATCTATATACCTGGATTTATTATGAATCATACGTAAATCGACTAAAACATATGAATCTATTTTCGCTGTGATTTGGACACCGATCTTTAAAATTCTAAAAGGAATTGACATCAAAAGTGATAAAATTTCCATGCTGAATGCGAATTAGATGAGAAATACTGGTCTCAAACTGTCAGGGAAGTAAATTTGATTTGGAAGTGGGTAAAAACAACTTCGTCAGCCGTGTAGTAAATGAATGGAATAAACTTCTTGCAGAGGCAGTACACTGTAGTAGAGATCGAAAATTTTAGAATTCATTTAGATACACACCTAAACAATATGCTGTAATGCCTGCCCTTTATTTTATCTTTTTTTATTTATTCATTTACAATTATTTATGTCTTATTATAAATTATTATTATTTGTTTGTTTATTATCTACCATTACCTATCTATTATATCTGTTTGTTTATTTACTTATTAATTTATATATTTATTTATCTATTCATTTGTTATTATTCTTTTCGCATCCAACCTAGTTATGAACCAAAAGGTTACTATTTGCATGCACCTCCTTTGTAATCTTTTGTCCATAACAACAATTTGCATTATACACTGTCGAACGTACTACGTCGTTTATGTTGTGCTACTGTAATTCACAACCTTTATGAAGATAGAGCTAACAGCTCAGTAATCACGATATATATATATATATATATATATATATATATATATATGTATATATTATATGTATATATAAATATATATATATATATATATGTATATATATATATGTATATATATATAGGTATATATATGTATATATATATATATATATATATGTATGTCCAGTATATAGATGTATGTATATATATATATATATATGTTGATAAATTGTTTAAGACAAATGAGAGAGTGATAGGTGAGGAAGGGTAAACGAAGATGGGCTAAGAATACATTTATTGTTCTTACGTTTCGGTTATTATAACCTTCCTCAGAGAACTTGTTACAGAACATCTTGGTCACAACATTTGTACCCGTAGTGGGGGAACTTGTGAAGCTTCGAGTGTCAGGTTTTTTCTAGCGCATTAATTATTAAGAGACTGGCTGCTTTAGATAGGCATATAAATCCTTCTCTGTCGTTATTATTTTCTTGGACATTTATATGTGCAGCTTCAACTGTCTTTCTCATCTTCTTTTGTAATCCTTTGTGTAAAATTTCAACTTTACTCCATTCGGGAAGGTTGTTGCATGTTTCGAGGTGGCGGACCAGGGAGTTGGACGTTCTGTGTGCTTTTAAATCATTCCTATGTTCGTTTATCCTCTTTTCGATTCCTCGACCTAATTCACCGATGTAAGCCGAGGGGCAGCCACTACATGGAATGCGGTAGATCACACTGAGGTCGCTGTTGTCATTAGTGTGGTTTTTAAACATTTTACCTATTTTATTGCATGATACCTTGGCGATGTTTATGCCACCTTTCAGTAAATATCTATCAATAATTTCGGTTTTATCAGAATTAGGTACAGTAATGAAATGCGGTGTGACTAGGTTTTTTGTTACTGTATGGTCATTTGATCCGGACGCTTGGTCGTTTGGTCTGCTGGTCTGGGCGTTCGATTTATCGTGGATTTTTCTAGCTTTGCCTTCTGATTTGGTTATCAGGCCGCCTGGATATTTTAATTAAAATATCCAGGCGGCCTGATAACCAAATCAGAAGGCAAAGCTAGAAAAATCCACGATAAATCGAACGCCCAGACCAGCAGACCAAACGACCAAGCGTCCGGATCAAATGACCATACAGTAACAAAAAACCTAGTCACACCGCATTTCATTACTGTACCTAATTCTGATAAAACCGAAATTATTGATAGATATTTACTGAAAGGTGGCATAAACATCGCCAAGGTATCATGCAATAAAATAGGTAAAATGTTTAAAAACCACACTAATGACAACAACGACCTCAGTGTGATCTACCGCATTCCATGTAGTGGCTGCCCCTCGGCTTACATCGGTGAATCAGGTCGAGGAATCGAAAAGAGGATAAACGAACATAGGAATGATTTAAAAGCACACAACGTCCAACTCCCTGGTCCGCCACCTCGAAACATGCAACAACCTTCCCGAATGGAGTAAAGTTGAAATTTTACACAAAGGATTACAAAAGAAGATGAGAAAGACAGTTGAAGCTGCACATATAAATGTCCAAGAAAATAATAACGACAGAGAAGGATTTATATGCCTATCTAAAGCAGCCAGTCTCTTAATAATTAATGCGCTAGAAAAAACCTGACACTCGAAGCTACACAAGTTCCCCCACTACGGGTACAAATGTTGTGACCAAGATGTTCTGTAACAAGTTCTCTGAGGAAGGTTATAATAACCGAAACGTAAGAACAATAAATGTATTCTTAGCCCATCTTCGTTTACCCTTCCCCACCTATCACTCTCTCATATATATATATATATATATATATATATATATATGTATATATATATATATGTATATACATATTATATATGTGTATATATATACATATATATATATATATATATATATATATATATGTATATGTGTATATATATATATATATATTTCTTGGGCACAGGTTTTCTCTCAGACAATTCTGATTAAAATCAACTGCATTGGATGCTTTGATGATCTTAAGGTAGGAATTCTTGATCTTTTGAAAGATCTTCTTATTACTTGTAGAGAGGGACTGGATAAAAGAGAAATGAATAATTTCATCCAGTCCCTCTCTACAAGTAATATATATATATATATATATATATATATATACATATATATACATATATATATACATATATATATATATATATATATATATATATATACATACACACACAGAAATATTTATATATATATATATATATAATATATAAATATATATATATATATACATATATATATACATATATATATATACATATATATATATACATATATATATATACATATATATATACATACATATATATATATATATATATATATATATATATATATATTCAAATGCCAAATTATTCTTGCGTCAAATGGTGAGAAGCTGAATCACCAACTAAAAGAAGTTAAACTTATACAGTTGTTGACACATTGTTGAAATGTTCTTACAGAAGTCTAGAATATTGTAACAGAAGTTGTTCCTACTCAAATGAAGTAGCAAAAGCAAGTAGCATGCTAGCCTAGTGTGCCGCTCGCTACCTTTACGGTAATGTCAAACTAACAACGACCAACTTTCATGAACCGTCACAATCAACTTTGTAGCTAAATGTTTGTTAACAATAATTAACCCACCCGTGGGAACTTCACGAACACGACTAATTACATGACAGCGTGCATCTGACAAATGTTATCGTGATTTTTTCTGATAAATTGAAATAGTTAAACGTTTTTAATGACGTATAGTTCTGAGATTACAACCAGTTTCTAAGCCTGGTATCTTGAATAAGTTGGTAAATTTTCAAAAAGATCTTTTAAAAACCTTCACTTATTTTCATAAAAATATTTAATTATATTACCATAAAATGTTTACCAATCATAAAACGTCAATACTGACCTTACGAGGTCGGTACTGTTAACAGTACGAGAATTATGTCAATAAAAAGTGTTTTTGTGAGGACCTCCCCCTCCCCAATCCCCGAGTGAATTCGTTCGAGTAGAAACGACTTAGGTTGCAATATCTTATTATTCGAATCTCCAAATGTCAAATCACCTTTGCTTCATATATTGAGAAGCTGAGTGTCGAACTAAGAGAAGTTAAACCTATACGAATATCAGACACATTGTTGAATCGTCCTTAGGGAAGTCTAGAATACTGTAAGCAAAGTCGTCTTCCAGCTTTACAAATTCACAACATTTGACGAGGATCTTGAATGTATGACGAGGCCTGCGGCAACGAGCCTATTGGCGTCGCGCACATGCGGGTAGCCCGGTGTGATGCGACACTTGAGCCGCCTCTCCGTTCACGACTTGCAAATTTGTTCCGGTTGCTGCTGCCAGGCGATCTTATTCGGCCAATGGAAGCACTCCCCGACCCCATGTCCGCCCAGAGAAAGGCTTAATCGAATCCAAGACACCAGTGAGACCTCCCACGTTAGCCGATATGGCGAGTCTACCCGAGTCTAAAAATCCACCGAAGGAAGAGCGAGAACAAGAGAGAGGTGTAGTCCCAAGGGGCTGGCATTCGGTTTCCAGACTGGGCCCAGCATTATGCTCTATCAACTTTAACTGTGCTTCTTCCACCTTTCCAAACGTAAAGAGCTCACGACCGGCGACTGCTCCCCCACTCTCATTTAGTGATACAGACATAATCCCATACCTATACAAAACAGACTCCAAAGTTTCTTCCCAGGCGGAACTTTAGGAAGGCCAGAGGACCGTCGTCCGCCACCGGTGTGTGTGTGTATTCACCTCGGATCTGCTGCAGTCTCTGTCGAGACAGCCAGACACCACCCTACGGCAGTGAGCTCAGAGCTCACTATTTGCCGTGTGTGTGGGGGGGGGGAGTGGGTTTCCAGTCAGAGTAATCGAGGCAACAATTATTATCGTTAAAAAAGGCACATAACAAAAACGAACTGATAATTCAAACATAAACATATCAGCAAACAGACAAGTCAATCAACAAGTCAAGAAATTATAAAAAAAAACATATAGATGAATAACAAGTCAGCAAATCATAAAAGTAAATAAATAGATAAACAAAACAGTTGGAGGCTCACTTAATTGTTCCTCAAGTTCCGAGATGGCCATTCTTTACGCTGTTGTTACATTTAGGGTGATTATCATCTGAACACACGTCAGGTGGGTCACTCGAATCGTCTGCACGCAAACCATGACCCGAGTTCTACGAAGAACTCAAATGCAGTGGCAAGGAGAACGGAAATTTCCAGTCCTCAACTAAGATGACCTGATCAATGGCTAGTCGCATATGAAGTCTTCACCTAAACACCTACACGTGCAGTATGGTCTCAAAGTTCTCCTAGAATCTTGTTTTATATCTGACTCCTTGTGGAAAGCACCGAGAGATATTAGTCTAGACTCCTAGATATACAATTCTTCTAGAATCCTGTTATAAATTAAATTCCTTGTGGAAGGCACAAAGAGATATTGGCCTTGTAATTCCATTATCTTTAGGACAATTTTTATCAGTTTTATCAACAAAATAGATAATTTTTTAAGGTAAATTCGTTATCTCCTAGGCTGTCGTCGAACTTTAGAATGCCTACCTGACTGTACGCAGAAATGAAGATGATTGTGCAATCACAATGAACACGTGGCGACACGGTTGTTGTTTACAACCACGCAAAGACGCTGAGACCTTGAAGGAGGGAGGATGCGTCACCTTTTCCCTTTGTGCTAAGACAGGTAGGGTTCGTATCGAATTCACCACGTAGGCTACACCCATAAATTACCAAAAATTCAGCAAAAGCTATATTTTTTTTCGTAGGAAATATCATATATATTTCTATTTATATAATTTCCATCATAATTAAAGTGATTCCTGTGAATAAACCACTATTAAAAAATGAGAAATAATTTCCTAAAGGTGGCGGCACACCAAGCTAGCATGCTACTTGCTTTTGCTACTTCGTTTGAGTAGAAACGACTTCGGTTACAATATTCTAGACTTCCGTAAGGACATCTCAACAATGTGTCTAACATTCGTATAGATTTACCTTCTCTTAGTTGGACATTCAGCTTCTCACTGTGTGACGCAAGAAATTGAAATTTGGAAATCTGAAAAAGAAAAGATCGTAACCGATATCGTTTCTACTCAAGCGAAGTAGCAAAAGCAAATAGCATTCTAGAGAGAAATGCCTAGTGTGCCGTCACCTCAAGTCAGGTAAGTCATGGGTCAAGACCAAATGCCACTTTAACCAAACCAGACCCTATTGATCTCCTCAACCTGGCGCAGATATTATTTTAGACGTGAAAATGACGTCAGCAAATTAGTGCCACAACCCTAAACGTACGAAACACGGGGTGAAACATGGGACGAGGGAGTCCCCCGCCCTAAGGCGTGGCTCAAGCATGTGGAGATATGGCACGCTCGAATTGTTTACATTTGTCGTCATCCACGCACGACTGGGTGGCAAAGGTGAAGT
>NC_134813.1:4045701-4048201 GCF_046742065.1 Oratosquilla oratoria
AATTCTATGCGCTCTTGTAATGATGAGACGAATAAGAATGTACATATGATATCAATTTTGAAAAAACCTTTCATTTCTGTAAATCATTACATCAAGGAAAGGTAAATGATTACTTTCTTCTATTTCCTTGGTGAATTTGATAGAAGGTACCTAGGCATTTAGATAAGAACAAAGTAGGATCATCATTGTCAGGCCAAATACATATGATATCATCAATGTATACCATGTAACATTATGGGGAAGAGTTTTAGGTAATAAGTTAGTTTTAAAAAATCCATGTAAAGATTACTGAGAAATGGAGAAAGTGGGTTGACCATAGCCATACCAAATATTTGCTGGAAATATTTCCCGTCAAACACAAAATTTGAATCAACAATATAAATACTCTTGTTTGTTTTACCATTGTATGTACCCTGAGGATGCCTGAACAGACGAAAGCGCTCGGTCATCAATATATTTATTATTTTTCTTTGTGGTTTTTCTGCATATATATATATATATATATATATATACAGTATATATATATATATATATATATATACAATATATATATATATACATATGTATATATATATATATATACAACACTGAATGGGTCCCAGTGAACAGACATACATTTTTAGCAACCACAATACACCTTAATTCTAAGCCATCAACATCGAGGGAAACTCGAGGAGGCCAACATGCAGAAATTGAAGCGTGGTACGGCCAAGGACTCGAACCTGCATATATAGACACTCATCCCTCGTTTTAACGGACCTCCATTCAACGGATATCGGAACATAAGAACATAAGAATGAAGGAGACTGCAAGAAACCATAAGGCCTACACTAGGCAGTGCCATATCTATTACCACTTGCCATCCCCATCCATAAAGTTGTCTAACCGTTTCTTAAAACAACCGATAGTTTCAGTGCTCGCTACATGGTTACTAAGCCTATTCCATTCTTTGACCACCCTATTAGTAAACCAATTCTTGCCTATTTCATTCTTAAATCTAAGTTTATCCGATTTAGATACATTATTGTGTCTCCATACCTGTTACCCTAATATGTTGACCTTGTTTGCGTCACCCTTGCTAAAGGCTTTGATCCACTTAAACACCTCTATTAGATCAACCCGCACTCTGTGTCTTTCCAGAGCGTGTAAGTTAAGGTATCTAAGCCTCTCTTTGTAAGGTAAATTTCTGAGCCCATGTATAATTTTGGCCATTCTCCTCTGTACTGATTCTAGTGAATTTATTTCCATTCTGTAGGACGGAGACCAAAACTGTACCGCATAGTCAAGGATGGGTCTAACTATCGCTAGCTAGAGTTTGATAATTACCTCTGCACTTTTATTCGTAACCGTCCTAGTAATGAAACCTAGTGCTCTGTTAGCTTTATTCCTGGCGCTAATGCACTGTTTCCTGGATTTAAGGTCAGGATTAACTAGAACTCCCAAGTCTCTCTCGCACACAGTTTTCTCGAAAAAACGTGTTATCGAAGCTATATCTGGTTTCGGGGTTGTGTAGCCCTACGTTTAACACGCTGCACTTTGAGATATTTAAGTTCATTTGCAATTTACCAACCATGTGAACAATTTGTTAAAATCATCCTGCAGAATCTCGACATCGTCTCCTGACCTAATTAGGCGCCCTATTTTAGTGTCGTCCGCAAACTTACTAACATCACTATTAATCCCATTATCCAAGTAGTTTCTGCCTATCATGAACACTAAGAGACCCAAAACCGAGTCCTGGGGAACTCCATTAGTAACACCCCCAGTTTGGATTTTACACCTTTTATGGTGACCCGCTGTTTTTCTGTCACTGATCCAAGCTCTAATCCATTCTAACACTTTTTCTCCTACGCCATGGGCTTTGGTTTTATTTAGTAGTCTCTGGTGGGGCACCTTGTTGAACGCTTTGCTAAAGTCAAGGTAAATAATATCGTAACTATCATTGTTATCTGACGCCTTATATACGTTAGTGTAAAAAGATGGAAGATTAGTCACACATGACTTAATCTTGGAGAATCCATGCCGTGAATCAGGAATCAAATTATGTCTTTCGTTGTGATCTCTGAGTCTATCAACTATAATTGATTCAAGCATTTTACCTATAACTAATATCAAACTAATTGGCATGTAGTTGCATATAGACGATTTATCTCCCTTTTTGAAAACAGGAACAACGTTTGCCTGCCCCCCAAACAATAGGCACAAAACCAGTCTCTTCCGACTTACTAAATATTTCTGTTAACTGGTCGCAGATTTCAAATTTACACTCTTTTAGCACTCGGAAAAAATCGTCTGGACCCGGGAATTTTGTAGCTTTAAGTCTTTCAATCTGTTTGACTATTTCTACCTTACTAATGCTGATATTTGATAGTCTACTTTCTTCATTCCCACCGAAAATCGAATCGCAGTCAAATATTTTATCTAACCTCTCCTTAGTATACACCGAAAGAAAATATTTGTTAAACGGCTCATTCATTTTTTCCTCCGATCCTCTCATGAC
>NC_134813.1:4058201-4083201 GCF_046742065.1 Oratosquilla oratoria
TGGGGGACGTCTGTCCTTAAAAGGAATGTAAGTTTGAATCATCTTAGTGAGCGTATTTTGAAATATTTCCCACATCTGATCTACAGGTCTTTCGTTTAATTTTGCCTCCCAATCTGTAAGCTGAAGCTCCTGACGTAGTTCTATGAACTGAGCTTTACTGAAATCGGGTATTTTAGAAACACAAGTATCTATTCTAAAATTGTTTAGGAGTTTGAATCTAACTAGGTTGTGATCGCTATTTGCAACAGATTCACCGACTTCTACATCAGTTACCATGCTTTTGCGGCTAGTGATCAAAAGATCGAGTAAGTTTCCATATCTTGTGGGCTCTTTTACATGCTGAATTAAGTAATTGTCACCAAGAAAATCAAACAAGCGACTACCTATATGGCCATGTTCAAGGGTCATCCAATCAATGTCAGTAAAATTGAAATCACCCATTATCAATAAATCCCGGTCGCAGAAACTAGACAGTTCTTGAAATAACAGTTTGTCGTCTGCTAATGATAATGTCTTTGGCCTATATATTACACCTATATTCATTTTTTGTCCATTTGTTTGGGTTAACTCAACCCACAAACTATCATATGCATCCTGTTTCACTTTCTCTAAAACACAAGCATGAACATTGTTTTTAACGTACAATAGAACACCCCCACCTTTCTTGTGGTTTCTATCCTGATGAAAGTGTTTAAATCCCGCAATATTAAATTCAGCTTCGAACTCTGTACCATTTAACCATGTCTCAGTTATTCCTATCATATCGAGATTTTCGCTTTTGACATACGCCTGTATTTCTTGAAATTTGTTCCTAATACTACGAGCATTAAAGTACATGGTTTTAAGAAACTCGTGATTATTTCTTTTTGACACATTTTGAATTTCAATATCATATATTACATTATCATTTTGTTTTTCATTTATACCTTGCTCTATATTATTATTTGGTCCTTCATTGACATTCAATGCCTCATTAACATTTCTCCTATCAAAGTTAACATTTCCCCCATCACGGATATCTGGTCGATCACGGTCATCCGATCTCTTTTGTACATTTTGTCCCCCTACGTCACCGTGATTCACGCCGGCCTCCCGTCGTTCAGAGACATTATGTCCGGCATCCCTTTCTAAAGTTATATTTTGTCCTCCAGTGACATTATATCCTACCGTGATATTTTTTCCTCCATTATGATTACATCCCATCGTGATCTTTTGTCTTCCACTGTCATTACATCCTATCATGATATTTTGGCCTTCATTGACATTCTGTCCGGTATCCCTTCCTAAAATTATATTTTGTCCTTCACTGACATTATATCCTACCGTGATATTTTCTCCTCCATTATCATTACATCCTATCGTGATATTTAGTTCTCCACTATCATTACTTCCCATCGTGATCTTTTGTCCTCCACTGTCATTACATCCCATTGTGACATTTTGTCCTATGACATTACATCCTAATGTGACATTTCGTCCTCTAGCGACATTATATCCACTGCCATTACATCCTATCATGATATTTTGGCCTTCATGGACATTCTGTCCGGTATCCCTTCTTAAAATTATATTTTGTCCTTTACTGACATTATATCCTACCGTGATATTTTCTCCTCCATTATCATTACATCCTATCGTGATATTTTGTTCACCACTATCATTACTTCCCATCGTGATCTTTTGTCCTCCACTGTCATTACATCCCATTGTGACATTTTGTCCTATGACATTACATCCTAATGTGACATTTCGTCCTCTAGCGACATTATATCCTAAAATTATATTTTGTCCTATACTGGCACATTGTTCTACATTAATGCTATATTCTACACTGTTTTCCCAAGTACATTCTATTTCTATTTCCCCTTCCCTTTGGGCTTCTACCCTAAAAAAGGAGCTAATTCATTACAAACTCCCACAATGAGGTTTGTAAGAACATCTTTGCCTCTGCGGGTAAGGTGGATCCCATCAGAAGCGTAAAGGTCATGGCGCCTAGAAAAGAGATACCAAGGATCAAGAAAGTGGTATCCCAATTGTGTACACAACTGCGATATCCTATCATTGATCCCTATGGCTCTACTGTTCCAACACGAGCCTGCGTAGATCCTCGGGAGGATCCCACAGACTACGTGACGGCTCCCACGTTCCTTCATCTCCTGAAGGAGGACCTTGTAATTCCGAACAAGCTCCTCTGATCTCACCCTACCTACATCGTTACTTCCCGTATGAACAATCGTAACCGTGTTCTTCCGTCCTTGCTCCCTGATGGACCGGGTACAATCGACGATCCCACGGCCCGGTTGACATACAAGCTTGCAACGTCGCTGGAGGATGTCGTCATAGCCTCGCACCATGGAGTCCCCCACCACCAAGAACTCCTGGTTTTCAGCCACTTCATCCTCCAGTAGAGCAAAACGATTGGCTAGAGCCAGCGGTTGCTCCACAGGGCACACGTCCACCGAACGCGGGCTCGACAAACGGGACCCTACGGAGCGCCACTCGCTCATGGCAGTGACAGTAGGGGAAGAAGTGGAACGCTCTTTGGGTTGTGGGGAGGGTTCACTCTTCTCACGGAGCGCACTCCTGAGAAGACGAATTTCCTCCTCACACATCCTGAGACGGACCTCTAGGTTCACGCAACCTTCACAAGCCATTTCGCTCCCCCTTCAGTAATAAAAACGGCAAAGAGAAAATGCAAATCAACAACAAAAAATCAAAGCGGTCTCTAATAAACTAAATACGCGAAGCTTACTCTGCTTACCTTATACTATTTCTCCTACCTTTGGAGTACAGTAACAGAAAACTGTTTTGAATTTAAACAGAACACTACACTTTATCTTATATCTGTAACTGTATAGCGCTATACGTATACAATCACAAAAACACAACACAATCACTTAACACTATTCGGAGATATAAATTTCACAGGTATTCGCTAGCTGGTGTCTGTGCAGTATATATATATATATATATATATATATATACATATATATATATATATGTATATATATATATATATATATATACATATATGTACATATATATATATATACATATATATATGCATATATATATACATATATATATACATATATATATATATATATGTATATATATATAAATGTGTGTGTGCGTGTGTGTGTGTGTGTGTGTGTGTGTGTGTGTGTGTGTGTGTGTGTGTGTGTGTGTGTGTGTGTGTGTGTGTGTGTGTGTGTGTGTGTGTGTGTGTGTGTGTGTGTGTGTGTGTGTGTGTGTGTGTGTGTGTGTGTGTGTGTGTGTGTGTGTGTGTGTGTGTGTGTGTGTGTGTGTGTGTGTGTGTGTGTGTGTATGTGTGTGTGTAATGATTTGCCCAATCACAACTAAAATACTTACGAGTAACTATGAAATTTTATTAGATAACAAAGTCCATACAAATTATACCCAGCTACCATCTCCCGTCAACTTAGAGGACGAAATAGAATATCTATCCTGCAGCTCATGTACCCATCTGTACATACGTTTCCCGCAGCGTACTAAAGGGCACTCCTTGCTTCAAGAAATAGAAGAAAAAAAGAAAAATATAAAAAAGGTTAAAACTAAATATAGTGACGCGAGCGAGCGCGTGCGCTCGCCATGACGTCACACTCTCCCTCAGCCTACGACTACTCACTTCTAACTTCGAGTACTCTCTCAGCTTCAACGGTAACTAAATCTGGAATAGAACAATTAACAAAAGTTTTACCAAATACAACAAACTTCCAATGTTCTTACTAAACACACAGACACACACACACACACACACACACACACACACACACACACACACACACACACACACACACACACACACACACACACACACACACACACACACACACACACACACACACACACACACGAACTTCCGAACTGTCAGCATCTTTCTTGAGGTGTGTCCGCTACTGAAGAAAACGAAAATTCTTAATAGTGCAAGGAAAACAGGAGGCCTGGTTTGTATTGAATGGAAGGGGAAGCAATTGTGATTACCCAAAATTATTTCTCTGCAGTGATAGTTTGATTTGATAAAAGAAAATGCAGAAAAATAAAAACGATGGTTTTGAGACGAATGTCGACTCGAAAGCAGTCATCTAGGGGCGCCATGCCAAAGCACAATGTAAACAGAGGACTAAAAACACCAGCAAGTTTTAAACTTTATAATGAAGACTCCTTTTCCGGTTCTGATAAGTACGAAAGAAGAAATTTGAGTCGAATATTAGACATGGAAAGGGAAATGAGTAATAATAGAGAATGGTGGGCGAACGAAGTCATTGAACTAAGAGAGGAGATTGTAGAACTAATGGAATGTTTAACCCAAGCCAACAACGAGATATCCGATCTGAAGAAATCAAACTCTGAACTTAGGAACTAACTTAAGTTAATAAAGAATATATAATAAAATTAAATGTGAAAATGGAAAAATGAAGATTAATGATACTACCAATAGTAAGAACTTAAAAAAGAGGTATTTAACAAAAACAAGAAATGACTGAAAAAAGTTGAAGAAAATTTAGGTGAGGAAAGTATGCAAAAAATTAAGAAATGGAATGAAAACAGAGAAACTGCCTTTAAAGAAATAGTACAACAACAGACGCAAGAAAATGCAAAATATACAATCATTCAAGTAATTAAAGAAAAGGATAACTGGGTTAGAGATACAGTGGATAAAAAAAATGTATTGTGGCATATGGACTAAGGGAAAAACATGGTCTGGTGAGGTGCATGAGAGGAAAGGCAATATATATATATATATATATATATATATATATATATATATATATATATATATATATATATATATATAGCAATATCAATTTCAAAAGAAATACAAGATGGTGACCTGGAAGTAGAGAAAAATATAGAAGTATATAGAATGAGACAATATTCTAAGGAAAGAAATCGACCACTAAAGATAAAACTAAGATCGTAAATGGTAGAAGACATATTAGAAAAAGCAAGTAAGTTGGCAATGAGTGAACACTACAAGATATGAATGAAAAGAGAAATAAGTGTTGAGGAAATAGAAAAAGAGAAAATACTAAAAGGTGAAACTAAGGGGGAAAAACGCAAAGAGAACGGAGACTGAAAGCAAGGAGTTCTATAGGAGGGTCACAGACATGTGGCTGAGAAAATGGTACATCAGAGTGGGCGAAACAAAAAGAGAAAACAAGATGGAGAAAAAAAAATGGCCTATACTAATATTGACGGATTAATCTCAGGACTGAATGAACTAAATGATTACCTGTCAGATGAAAAACCAGACATAATGGGAATTGTGGAAACGAAATCAAAGGGGGTAATACCACCTAATAGTGTTGAACACGGGTTATACAATTATTGGATTAAAAACAAAAACGAGAAACAGGGAGGAGCCATGTTCTTGGCCAAGAAAAACTTGAATGTGACGAAGGTTACTGAGGGTAAAAACAATGTAGAAATGATCATGATAAAAGTCGAAGACGGACATGAAAAGTAGAACGTTTGCGGTGATTTATGTGCCCCCCAAAACGGACTCATGGAAACAGAACGAGCATTTAAAAATGTAAGAAGATACAAGGCACCCTTTAAACGAGATACTAAAAGACGGAGGTAACCTAGTATTTATGGGTGACTTTAACTGCAAATAAATATGTTGGGAGTAGATGACAGTGAAGGGCGGAAAGGACCTATGGGAAAATGTATTACTGGACATGACACAATGGGTCAATGAAAATATCAGATACAGAAGTAATGAAGAACCGTCGAGACTGGATTTATTTACAACAGAACCTGAAATTGTGAATAAAATTGAATACAAGACACAATTTGGAAAGAGTGACCACATACTAATAGAGGCTGAACTAAAGGAAGAAATGTATATGGAGAGAAATGGAAAGTGCGGATAAGGAAGATTGATGTACAACAAAACGGACTTGGGGAAACTTAAAAATTCTTTCCAAATGTAAATTGGGAAAAATTCTACATTGAAGAGACAAAAGTGGAAGAGAAATAGGTGATCTAGATGGAAATCTATAATGAAGGAATGAATAGGTACGTACCAAGAGAGAAACAAGAGAGCGTATACATTAAATGCTGGTTCAACAGAAGATGCAGTGAGGCGAAAGATAGAAGAGACAAAGCTTGGAAAAGATGGAGAAAAGATAAAAAAAAATGGAAAGTGGCAAATATATATAAACTATAAAAATGAATATATAAAAGTACGCAGAGAGGAAAAAAAGAAACTATAAAAAAGACATTATAGAAAAATGTAAATATCAACCCAAACTATTCTATAGGTATGTGAATGGTAAACTTAAAAATAAACAGGAAATGGTGAAACTACGACAAGGAAATACAGAATACACAGAAGATCCAGAAATGGCCGAAGTCATGAACAATCATTTCATGTCGGTTTTCACTACAGAAAAAGTACAGCATTGGAACGAAGGAAGCAAAGTGCGATCTCTCCCCCATGAGGGAAATAATAACACAAAAAGAAATAATGGATCAATTAACGAACCTTGTCGTTCGGAAATCGCACGGCCCAGACGGAACTGTCAACTGGATACTAAAAGAATGTGAAGAAGAAATAATGGACAAAATATATAACATAATAAGTTGCTCACTTAAAGAAGGAAAAATACCAAAAGACTGGAAAATGTCAACATTATACCAATATACAAAGGAAGAAACAAGGAAGAACCAATTAATTATAGACCGGTCTCCCTAACAAGCACTGTAGCCAAAATTTGTGAGAAAATTATCAAGAATTGATAGGTAAAACACCTGGAAGAAAATAATATAATGAACCCGAGACAATTTGGATTCAGATAGGGAAGATCATGTACCACAACTTTTTACTCAAGACTAATATATATGATACAAGAAAGGGATGGATGGGCTCATTGTGCTTTCCTAGACTTACAAAAAGCCTTTAGACAAAGTACCACACAAAAATTATTTAAAAAAATTAGGAAACATAGGAGGGATACAAGGCAAGCTACTAAACTGGATGGAGGACTTCCTGCATGGTAGAAAAATGAGAGTAGTACTCTGAGAAAAGTATTCAGGTAATATTCAGGTTGGAAGAAGGTGATTACTGGAGTCCCGCAAGGATCTGTATTGGCTCCAATAATGTTCGCTATCTATGTGAATGGCATGGATGATGATGTGGAATGTTACATGAGCTTCTTTGCAGACGATGCTAAATTGTTGAGGAAAGTGAAAACCGAAACGGACTGCGAATCACTACAGAGAGACCTGAACAAGGTTTGGAAATGGAGTCAGAAGTGGGAAGTGGACTTCAACATTAAGAAATGTAGCATAATGGAGTTCCGTTAAAGATAAAAAATTATATCAGAACAATATACTGTACAATTGGAACTAAGGAGGTAAAGAAAGTGGGACCTGAAAAAGACCTGGGAGTAATTATCTCAAACGACTGGTCCTCTGATAAACAAATAAACAGTGGCGTTTATCTATTTAGACGATGAAATTAATAAAAATATATTAATCACACTAACAACGCCTAGATTGGAGTATACTGCGACATTATGGTCACCCAGTGCCAAAAAGAATATAAAGAAAATTTAAAGAATCCAGAGAGCAACCCCCGAAAATGGCCCTAGCCCTTTCAAATTTGTCATATGAAGAGAGACTGGCTAAAATGAAGTTACCGATTTTGAAAAAGAGAGAGGCAACCTACTGACCATGTATAGAATCATGAAAGGCACGGAAATACTTGATAGAGAGGACTTACTAAATTGGGACAAGAAAAACACAAAAAGACATGGAAAGAAACTCAAAAAAGATAGTTATAGAAAAGATCTGAAGAAAAATGTTTTTCCACAAAGAGTGGTGGACACTTAGAACAAACTGGACGAAACAATAGTGTGTGCAAAACCCATACACGAATGAGCAAAGTAGACATCGAGAGATACAAAGGCGGGACACACGAGCGTGGCTCCCCTTCCCGTAAGATACAACTAGGTAAATACAACTAGGTAAATACACACACACAAATATCCACAATACCACAGGGAAAGGGAAAACACGGGTATGAGCGCTTTCGTGATATTTTCATATTATCAAAAAGTACAACAGAATGAGGAGGTACTAAAGTATAATATATGTAAGGATAAAATAGGACACTTGGATAGGGTGATTGTTCAAGTTGGGACATTTGTTCACTGTCAAGTTAGGCCGTGGCGTTCCGAATTTGGACGTGGTCATGTCACGTCAATTTTGAAGTGATTATAATTGATCTCACCTTCTCACCTTCTCACCATACACCAGGTAGGGCGATGCCCTGTCAGCGATGATGCCTCACGAAGTCCCTCCACAAGTCCCTATCAGCATACAGCTGCACACTCTCCACCTCTTCCATAGTTCTTCCTCTTGACTCTATGGCTTGTCTGATACCGTCTCTCCATCTCTTCCTGGGTCTTCCTGTTGGACGCTTTCCTTGTGGCTGCCACTGGTAGTATTTTAATGGGTACTGATGCTCATTCATCCTCATGACGTGGCCAAACCATCTTAATTGGCTTTTCTCTACATATTCTAATATTGGCTCTATTTCCAGCTCTCTTCTTATTTCTTCATTTCTTATTCTGTCACACCTTGTTACACCTTTTATTATTCGCAGTACTCTCATCTCTGCTGCTTGTATCTTACTTTTCAGCCTTTCTGTCAATGTCCATGTTTCTGACCCATATGTTAGAACTGGTCTTAAAATATTTTTGTAAATTGTTAACTTAACCTGCTTGGGTATAAGTTTTTTCTCGCATCAATGGATATAGCGTTCTTAAATTATTTGTATGGCACTGTATTCTATTTAATATTTCTTTTTCCATTTGACACCTTTCATCTATCTTTACTCCTAGGTATTTAAATTCTTCAACTAATTTCAGTTTTTCGCCTCCCAACCATATTTCTATCTCTTCTTTTTGCCTTGCGACCATCATTACTTCTGTTTTATTTGTGTTTATTTTCATTTTCACTCTTTTCAATGCACTGTTCCAAGCAGTTAATGCATTTTGAAGTTCAATGGGGTTGTTTGCAACCAGTGCAATATCATCTGCGTATGCCAATGTAATAACTTCCTCTCCAGATCTCAAATTTTTCATACATTTGTCTATAAAAAGTACAAAAAGCAATGGGGATATAACCCCACCTTGTCTTACTCCAGAATTTACATCAAACCAGTTATCCTCGCGAGTTTGTGTTCTTACAGCGCTGGTACATTTACTATATAGACTTTTGATTGCTCTAACAAGTAATCTATCTACACCATATATAGGGTCTTCCAATGTATCCCAAATCATCTTCCTTGGTAGCCTGTCAAAGGCTTTTTCTAAGTCAACAAAAGCTATACACACTGGTTGATCCCATTCCCATCTCTTCTCCATCAGCATTTTCAAGGAGAAAATTGCATCTGTTGTACCTCTCTCAGGTCTAAATCCATACTGTCCCTCCTCTAATTTTTCTTCTACCGTCGCTCTTAACCTTCTTTCAAGTATTCTTTCATATATCTTCTCCACATGTGATAATAAGGATATTGATATCATTAACAATAAATGGGCCAAGTTTAAATAAACCTGGACTGTTATTAAGAAGTTTGTCATAATTTGTTTGATAAATCCTGATTCGTGATAAAACTTAGGTTTATATAAAATTGGCCCTTTTATCTTTAATATCAATAATAATTATTTCAAAATTGACGTAACATGGCCACGTCCCTGTTTGGAATCCCACGACCAAACCTGACCGAGTGAACAAACACCAAATATTGAGCAATCAATTTACACAAGTGTCCTAATTGATCCACATATATATTGTACCTTACTTTGTACCTCCTCATTCTGTTGTATTCTGTGATATTGTGAAAATACCACAAAAGCGCTCAGACTCTGTGATTTTCCTTTCCCTGTAGTTTTCTGCACATCTGTGAATCACGTGTCTTATGAAAATTGTGCATTTATATATATATATATATATATATATATATATATATGTATATGTATATATATATATATGTATATATATATATATATATATATATGTGTATATATGAATATAAATATATATATATATATATATATATATATATGTTGAGACATTCTGACAGGTTGATGTAAGCGGAATAGGAAACACAGGAGTCTTAGTCTTGAGTTTATTCCTGACTAGTTTCGCTTTGAAAAAGCATACCTGCGAAACTAGTCAGGAATAAACTCAAGACTAAACTCCTGTGTTTCCTATTCCGCTTACATCATATAATATATATATATATATATATATAATATATATATATATATATATATATATATATACGTGTGTGTGTGTGTGTGTGTGTGTGTGTGTGTGTGTGTGTGTGTGTGTGTGTGTGTGTGTGTGTGTGTGTGTGTGTGTGTGTGTGTATGTGTATGTGTGTGTGTATTCACTTGGTCTTTGGATCACGTGTTGGACTCGTAATCGACAGCTATTTCCCTCCTGGAAGAGAGCTCAGAGCTCGTAAAAATCACGAGGCCAAGACGTTAGCAACTATGCTACGGTGATGGTTCGTGTGTGTGTGTGTGTGTGTGTGTGTGTGTGTGTGTGTGTGTGTGTGTGTGTGTGTGTGTGTGTGTGTGTGTGTGCATCTTCAAATATCCACCTTTCTTTTCTCCGACGTATTAGAGCATTCACGCGCTTGATATATATATATATATATATATATATATATATATATATATATATATATATATATATATATATATATATATGTATATATATATAATACATGTATGTGTGTGTGTGTGTGTGCATATATGTAAATATATACATATATATATATATATATATATATATATATATATATATGTTGAGACATTCTGACAGGTTGATGTAAGCGGAATAGGAAACACAGGAGTCTTAGTCTTGAGTTTATTCCTGACTAGTTTCGCTTTGAAAAAGCATACCTGCGAAACTAGTCAGAATGTCTCAACATATATATATATGCTTTCCAAAACGTTGAGACAGACAGGACTCATCATAGTAAATGACACAGGGAAGAAAATAGGACACTTGACCACCAACAGAACCAAGACGAACCGTGACAATAGCATCGTTTACAAAATTCCCTGCAAAGGATGTGACTGTGCATACTACGGAGAGACATACAGGGGACTTAACAACAGACTCAAGGAACACAAAGCGGACATTAGACACCACCGAGAAACCAACGCTCTAGTTAACCACATTGACACAGAGGGACATTTGCCTAACTGGGAGGGTTCCACCATTCTAGCTAAAGGACTACACAAGAAACAACGGAAAATAATTGAATCACTTTACATTGCCAACCACAAAAACACAAACAAGAGAACTGGTGACTCGAAATGGACAAAATCTACCGCGACACTTGCCCTCAAAGAATGGCTTCCCAGACCCTAAGTAGATACCTTTTTCCCACTTCGGCCTACCCTCTCCAGCTTTCTTCCTTTCACTCTGAAGTTCCTCCATGCTACCTTGCCCCTACTTTTTATCATGATTTATTCTTTTAATGCTATTTGTTACTATTTATTTTCAACACTATTATTATTATCATTGTTATTATAACTATTATTTATTATTTCTATCATTATATTTATAATTGTATCATTACATTTTATTTTTATTATTACCATCTTTATTATTATTACTTTCATTATCTTTATTATTATTATCTTTATTATTATTATTGTTATTATTATTATTAATATTTAATTAATTTTTCGTTTTTATTATCATTGTTTTCATTATTGTCATAATTACTATTAATAATTTTTATTTCTTGGTTATTAGTATTATCATTTTTATTATTGTTTTTATTATTATTACTTTTATTTTATTGTTATTATTTCCTGTATTGCTACTATCATTTTTGTTATTATTGTTAATATTATTAATTAAATATTTATCTTCATCGTTATCATTACTATTGTTGCATTTTCTATTAATAATTTCTTTGGTATTAGTATCATCATATTTAATTGTAAAAATGTCTTCATTGTTACATGAGCCACAATGTGATGTTCACATTCGCCACCAACTATGGCAACTCGGAGAGGTGGTGAGGTCCACCCCATGTATTTAATGCCCGCAGCCCGTTTGTACACATATTCCTTTGAAAAAGCATACCTGCGAAACTAGTCAGGAATAAACTCAAGACTAAGACTCCTGTGTTTCCTATTCCGCTTACATCATATATATATATATATATACATATATATATACACACATACATATATATATGCATATGTATATATATATATATATATATATATATATATATATATATATATATATATATACATCGATTGAAGACCTGAGCTAATTCAATATCCACTGTCTTAGTGATTTTCTCAATTTTCCGGATATATAGTATTGAATTAGCTCTGGTCTTCAATCGAACATGTTTACAAGAAAACTTACTACCCATTTATACTAACATATATATATATATATATATACATATATATATATACATATATATATATATATATATATATGAATATCTGGGGAGCAGATTCTCTTGTATGCATGCATTGTTAAAATCGACAGCGTTAGTGAGGTTGTTGATCTTCTTGTGAGTATTCTCCAGTTTTCTAACCAATATTCTGCCATTTAGAGGGTGGGCATATACCAAGTTGCCAAAATGATTCATTTATTTCAACGTTTCGTCTAACAAAGAGACATCTTCAGGAAATTCTGTAACATAGATAATAATGACGTACAGAAATATAGAAAACAACATGTAAATCTAACCAATTATACAAATATAGAAGCAAATATCAATAAATGCGCAAATTCACACAAAATAAACACTATACATTGGCTGATGGGGACCGTTACTTACAATAGTTAAAAGGTCCGATGAAATGACGAAGAAAACCCTTCGCTTGGTGACATGGTATATGCCCACCCTGTTAGGTTACAAAAAAGATGAAAAAATAATTAAAGACATCATCACTAAGAACTGTCATCCGGTATCTAAAGATAAGGAAATCCGGGTGGTTGTATACTACTCCAACCCTAAAACTAGTTCATTGGTTATAACTAATAACTTAAATAGTAATACTGAGACTATGTCTAAAACTAATTGTGTTTATGAATTCACCTGTAGCACCGGGAACTGTGTAGCCCGTCATACAGCATATATTGGTTTTACTAGATGTAGTCTCAGTAGGAGAATTACTATGCATTTACAAAATGGGGCTATAAAACATCACTTAAAGAAATACCATAACCTAACAGCCACCCGTGAATACCTAGTTTCAAACACTAGGATTATAGCAAGCAATAGGGATGTACATAAACTTAAGCTTCTAGAAGCTATGTTTATCAGAGAATGTAGTCCTATCATTAATATCCAATGCAACATGACTTCTGTCATCGCTTTGTTTAGCAGCACCAAGCTACTACCGAGCATGACCTCTCTCCGAAACCCCCCCCCTCCACCTCCTCCTACCCACTCCTTCCATCCTCCCCCCAACCGACCCCGCAACCCCCTAACCCCCCAACCCCTCCCCCAACCCTCTTCTTCTCGTATTAATGAGATACCACCCCCGCCCCCTCTCCCGCCCTCCACCACCACCCAAGCCGGCTAGGTGCGTATATATGTCACCGAGCGAAGGGTTTTCTTCGTCATTTCATCGGACCTTTTAACTATTGTAAGTAACGGTCCCCATCAGCCCATGTATAGTGTTTATTTTGTGTGAATTTGCGCATTTATTGATATTTGCTTCTATATTTGTATAATTGGTTAGATTTACATGTTGTTTTCTATATTTCTGTACGTCATTATTATCTATGTTACAGAATTTCCTGAAGATGTCTCTTTGTTAGACGAAACGTTGAAATAAATTAATCATTTTGGCAACTTGGTATATGCCCACCCTCTAAATGGCAGAATATTGGTTAGAAAACTGGAGAATACTCACAAGAAGATCAACAACCTCACTAACGCTGTCAATTTTAACAATGCATGCATATATATATATATACATATATATATATATATATACACACACACACACACACACACATATATATATATATGTATACATATATATATATATATATATATACATATATATATTTACACTGAATGGTTCCCAGTGATCAATTAATATTTTTTTTCAACCACAAGTCACTTTTAATTCCATGCCATCGCAGTCGAGACTGAAGAATCGCTCGATGGAGGCATTCGTTGGAAATTGAAACGTGGACGAGCCGAGGATTCGAACCCAGCTATCCCGTAACAAAGTTACAGTGACTTAAACCAATGCGCTATCAAGAAAGATATAAGTTGAGTACGACTTTCTTCGAGCATACAAATATAAGAAAGTCGTACTCAACTTATATCTCTCTTGATAGCGCATTGGTTTAAGTCACTGTAACTTTGTTACGGGGTAGCTGGGTTCGAATCCTTGGCTCGTCCACGTTTCAATTTCCAACGAATGCCTCAATCGAGCGATTCTTCAGTTTCGACTGCGATGGCATGGAATTGAAAGGGATTTGTGGTTGAAAAAAAAATATATATATAATGAAGCAGAGCTGTTTCTTATATGTATGTATATGTGTGTGTGTTTGTGTATATGCTTTTGTATATATATATATACATATATATATATATATATATATATATATATATATATACATACATACATATACCAAGGCTTTTTCTCCCTTACTAGGGAGGTAGCCAAAAAGGAAAAGGCATAAAATCATTTCCACCCATTCCATCCCTGAAAACACTCCACACCCCTCCACCCTCCCTCCCATCTTAGCACCTCCTAGATGACGGGTCATCCCTGCACCCCGTCCACTGCCCTGGGTCAGAAGCAGTGTCGCAAGACACAGGACATCCACAGCAAGTCCGCTTCATTAAATCGGCGACCCCCCCTCTCCGTCCCCCATATAAAGGAGAGGACGGGGAGAAATCCCTTCGGGCTGCGTCAAAATATATATATATATATATATATATATATATATATATATATATATATATATATATATATATATATATATATATATATTTGCAGAAAAAAACACTGGGAAATAAGAAGCTTAGTCCGAACGTTTTCGTCTATTTAAGACATTATCAAGGAATACACAGTTACAGAGACAAAGGTGGATATATATACATAAAGTAAAAGACAAGCTAGGAACATGGGAAGTACACACAAGATGCATCACAATCAGGTAGAGCCGATGTTTACATATACGGACGTTTGGTCCATGACGTTACGTCACCCCCGCTTAGTAGCACTTGGAGAAGTTCTTACAATTTTATCAATAACAAAATCATCAAGTTTAAATAATCCTAAACTTAAATTGATATTATGGTCAAAGGTTTGTTTAATATGACTGGATTCGATGATGTTTCTTTCTAATAAGGATCTACAAGAAATTATTACATTCGAATTATCCCAGTCAATAGGATGATTGTGGTCTCTTACATGGACAAAAAGGCCACTGGGACTTTGCCCACTCCTTACACTATATTTGTGCCGATTTATCCTAGTTTTTAAGTCTTTACCAGTTTGGCCGATATAAAATTTGTTACATTTAAGGCATGGAATAGAGTAAATACAACCCTCGTTTGCTTCAGGTGAACTTTTAATGAGCTTACTTTTTATAGTATTATTTTTGAAAACCAAGTTGATGTTGAATTGTTTGAGAATATTAAGCAGACCAATTAATTTCTCACTGTAAGGAAGAACCAAAAGGTTCTTTTTGTCAAATACTTTTCTTACGTGTGAGGTGTTATGGAAAGTTTTGTAAGCCATTTTATGAGAAGTGTTTACTAAGTGCTTTGGATATTTTAATTCAGAAGCTATGCTATATATCTTCCTCAGCTCATCATCCAAAAATTCCAGGCTACATATCCTGTAAGCTCTAAGGAACATAGAACTAAAGACAGAAAGTTTTGTCTTCTGATGATGAGCCGAGTAAAAGTGGACATATGATGCGACATTAGTAGGTTTTCTATAAACGTCATATTTAGATTGTTTACCATTTCGATTAATTAAAATATCCAAAAATGGCAACTTATTCTCTATTTCTATTTCAAAAGTAAATTTGATTGAAGGGACCATACCATTTAGTTTTACAAGAAATAAATCTAAGTTACGATTAACTGGCCAAAGACACAAGTGTTTTTTTCTGCATATTATTTTCACGTGTGCCTTGTGAATTACTGCAATATATATATATATATATATATATATATATATATATATATATATAGATAGATAGATAGATAGATAGACAGATAGATAGACAGATAGATAGACAGATAGATAGATAGATAGATAGATAGATAGGTAGATAGATAGATAGATGTAGATATATACAAGTATGCAATAAAACACTAAGAATGTGTTTTCACAAATGCGGGAGTAACAGCTAGGAAACATAATCTAACGAAGCAGAGCTGTTTTGTATAATTATATCTTCAGTGCTAAAACAAAGAATAAATTATGAAAGGAAGAATGAACATACAGAATATAATTATGGCTGAATGGTGAAGAAGGAATTCGAAGTGTTAGTGGAAGAAGTACACGTAATAACGTCCCGTCGCGTCCTTGTAACCAACAAGCATGGAACAATTACAAAGGATTACAAAGGCGGAGCATGCCGACAGGAGACCTTTTGATCCATATCTAGGTCGGATGCGAAAAAAAAATCATATTAATACTCGTAATAAAATGATAAATAAAAACTATGATAATGTAAATAACAAATAAAATACATAAATAAATGCATAGGTATAGTTAAATAATAAACAAACAGGTAAATAGTAAACAATAATAAATTGACATATAACTAATAATAAATGAAAATCAGACAGACAAATGATAACAAAACAAAAACAAATAATGTAAAATAAATTATAATCATTACAGCATCTTACTTAGGTATTTATCTAAATGATTCTTAAAGCTTCGAACTGAACTACATTGCACTACCTGTGCAGGAACTTTATTCCATTCATTAACTACACGGTTGGCAAAGTTGTTTCTACCTACTTCCAAATCGAATCTATTTCCGGACAGTTTGAGACCATTGTTTCTTGTCTGATTCTCATTCAATGTAAAAATTTGGTCACTTTTGATGTTGTCAATTCCCTTTAGAATTTTAAAGACCTGTATCAAGTCACCTCTGAGTCTATGCTTTTTTAGGGAAAACAGATTCATATGTTTTTGTCGATTTTCGTATGATTTATTTTTGATATTTGGAATCAGTGTGTCACTCGCCGTTGTACTTTTTCCAGTCTGTCAATGTCTTTAATGAGATTCGGTGACCATACGGAAACAGCATATTCCAAATGTGGACGAACTAACGATTTATATAGCTTGTTAATGAGTGATGGACTTTTGAAATCAAAAGATCGCGCAATCAGTCCCAGAATCTTATTTGCTTTCTCAGAGGCTGAAATACACTGCTTGGATGATTTGAGGTCGTTACTGATAATTACACCGAGATCTTTTTCACTATCCAATTTTGTTAACGAATTTCCAAATAACTTGTAATCGTACTTACTGTTATTTTTGCCTATGTGCATTACCTTGCATTTACTTGTGTTAAATTTCATTAGCCACTTTTCAGACCATTGCTGTAATTTATCAAAATCTTCTTGAATATCTAATTGGTTTGAGTGATCATTTGCCACTCCGCACAGTTTTGTATCATCAGCAAATTTGGATACAGTAGATTTTAGTCCATGGTCTATATCATTTATATATACTATGAATAGAAGTGGCCCAAGAACGGAACCCTGAGGAACTCCACTTGCAACACTTTTCCATCCAGAAGTTTTTCCATTTAAAACAACTCTCTGTTTTCGACCATTCAACCAATTACTAGTCCAACTTAATAGGGTACCACTTATTCCATGCAAAGCTAATTTAGTAATTAGTCTTTCGTGTGGGACGGTATCAAATGCTTTTGCAAAGTTTAGATATACTAAATCTATATTGTTTCTTTTGTCATAAATCGAGAATTCGAGATTGTCATAATTCGAGTGTTGTAGAATTCGAGTAAGTTAGTCACGCAAGAACGTTTCCGTCTGAAACCATGCTGGCTATCATTTATCAAACGGTTACTTTCTAAATAATGTTCGATAGCATCTCTGATGATAGTTTCCATTATTTTTCCTACGATTTGGTTTCTTTTTGTCACCTTTTTTGAATATGGGAGTAACGTTAGCTAGTTTCCATTCTCTTGGGACATCTCCGGATATGATGGATTTCTTGAAAATAATTTCTAATGGAACAACAATCTCATTTTTCATTTCCTTTAAGATTTTTGGATGCCAACCGTCAGGCCCTGGTGTTTTATTAACTTTGAGTTTGTCTATACACCTTTTAATTTTTTCTTTTGTTATATTTACCGTAATGAGTAAGTTTACCCTAGACTTTTCACAGGTTTCAGTTTGGAATTCACCTTGAGGTGTTTCGTTTACGAATACCGAGCTAAAATAATTGTTTAAGATATTACACATTCCTTCATTTGAATATTCTAGTTGACCGTCAGCAGATGATAGTGGACCAATGTGATTCCTAACAACCTTTTTATCTCTAATGTAACTATAGAATTCTTTGGGATTCTCTTTGGATTTATCAGCGATGTTCATTTCGTATTGTTGTTTTCTTTTTCTTATTGTCTTTTTTAAATCTCTCTGTATTGATACATAACTTTCATAGTCATTAGATGCACCCGAGCACTTATATTTCTTATAAGCCTGTCTCTTTTTAGCAATACTTTTTTCAGTTTCTTTGTCGAGCCACTTTGGGCGAGCCTGATTTGGGGGACGTCTGTCCTTAAAAGGAATGTAAGTTTGAATCATCTTAGTGAGCGTATTTTGAAATATTTCCCACATCTGATCTACAGGTCTTTCATTTAATTTTGCCTCCCAATCTGTAAGCTGAAGCTCCTGACGTAGTCCTATGAACTGGGCTTTACTGAAATCGGGTATTTTAGAAACACAAGTATCTATTCTAAAAAATTGTACGAGTTTGAATCTAACTAGGTTGTGATCGCTATTTGCAACAGATTTACCGACTTCTACATCAGTTACCATGCTTTCGCGGCTAGTGATCAAAAGATCGAGTAAGTTTCCATATCTTGTGGGCTCTTTTACATGCTGAATTAAGTAATTGTCACCAAGAAAATCAAACAAGCGACTACCTATATGGCCATGTTCAAGGGTCATCCAATCAATGTCAGTAAAATTGAAATCACCCATTATCAATAAATCCCGGTTGCAGAAACTAGACAGTTCTTGAAATAACAGTTTGTCGTTTGCTAATGATAATGTCTTTGGCCTATATATTACACCTATATTCATTTTTTGTCCATTTGTTTGGGTTAACTCAACCCACAAACTATCATATGCATCCTGTTTCACTTTCTCTAAAACACAAGCATGAACATTGTTTTTAACGTACAATAGAACACCCCCACCTTTCTTGTGGTTTCTATCCTGATGAAAGTGTTTAAATCCCGCAATATTAAATTCAGCTTCGAACTCTGTACCATTGCTCACAACTGGTACAGTATACTACAATCAATTTTGAAATTTCTTGGTAAACATAACTATTTAATTCGTACAAACCTTACTATATTTGGTCAAACTACATTCAATAATTTTTTTTTGTAATGTTATTGTTACATGTGACGACTTTAGCGTTATTCTAGTTAACTGGGTGGTTAAAACTGCTCATGTGGATAAATATACCGCTAGATTGGTTTCCCTCTCTAGCGTATTTCTTGGGTTGATTAATTCGTGTTTGGAGTATTTTAGTAGTCTGACCAGCATAAAACTCATTACATGATTTACATGGTGTTTTGTACACACACCCTTTATCATTGTTCACGGAATTATCTATGAGCAATTGTCTTACAGTGCTCTTATTATTAAAAACTACATTAATGTTAAAACTACGTGATAAATCTGGGATGCCTTGCAGGATCTCTTGGTAAGGTAAAACTAACTTGATTTTCTTAACAAAAATTTCATTTGACCTGGGGTTGTAAAAGGTTCTTTCAGCACAATTGTAAGCTGTATCAAAAATATGTAGGTATCGTAGTTTAGTACCAATATCGTAAATACATCTGATTTCATCATCGATGTACTCTGGGCTGGAAATGCGTAAAGCCCTACGGAACATCAAAGTAAAAAGATCCTTTTACGCCATCAGGGTGTGAGGAATAATAGTGTATATTATATGAACAAACATTAATTGGTTTGCGACACGCACACACACACACACACACACACACACACACACACACACACACACACACACACACACACACACACACACACACACACACACACACACACACACACACACACACACACACACACACACAAACACACACACACACACACAGACACACACACACACACACACACACACACACACACACTCACACACCAACAAACACACATACGCACGCACACACACACACACACACACACACACACACACACCTCGTTGCGCTGTGGTTAGAGTTCTCGCCTGCCACTACGGCGGTCCGGGTTCGACTCCTGCCCAGGGCTGAAGTAATTTCAGTATCGCTTCGCTGCAGGGTGTTACTCCAACTCTCGTGGGCGGGGAGTTGGGTGTGTGTGTGTGCGTGTAAGGTCAGAGTATTACCCATAGATCGGTCATACGAGCTCTGAGTTTAATAATTGTCGATCACGGAATATTTTTCTGTTGGACAAACCCGTAATATTGTTCAGGCTTTCGCCGCTAGATGCCGCGTGAGACAACCGTTAGGTATTAGTCTACTCATTGAGGTCGTCGTGGGAAGACGTACGGCCCGTGGTTCACCTTTCAATGGATGAAAAGAAGCAGCGTGCTGTAGGGAAATTCTGTTTTTTGCTGGGGGGGGGGGAACGGCAGCCGAAACAGTTATCATACCTCAAAGAGCTTACAAAGATGCTGCCATGGTCAAAACATAAGTTTACGAGTGTTTTTCACGCTTTAGGATCGGTCAATTGTCGCTGGAAACCAATCTCGTTCAATGCGACCGTCAACCTCCCGAACGGATGAAAACATCACGAAAATTCATGAACTGATCTTAGGGGACCGTTGCAGAACAATTGACGAACTTGTTGATTTGACTGGTGTGTCCTGGAGCTCCTGCCAACGAATTTTGACTGAGGAATTGGGGATGAAGAGTTGCAGCGAAATTGGTGACTCGCTTGATCACGGATCATCAAAAGCAGTCATGAATGAATGTGTGCCAAGAACTGAAAGAAGAGTTGGAAGTTGATCCAGACCTTTTTTGGAAGGTCATCACTGATGACGAAAGCTGGTGCTACGACTACAACCCGGAGACGAAGCAGCAGTCAAGTCAATGGAAACATCCGACGTCACCACGACCCCCCCCCCCCGAAAAAAAGCGCGTCAAGTGAAGTCCAATGTCAAGACGATGTTGGTTTGTTCCTTCGATGCGAAAGGAATTGTCCACAAAGAACTTTTTCACCTGGCTCAACTCTTAACCAGAATTTTTACTTGGCAGTTCTGAAGCGTCTGAGAGATGCAGTGAAACGGAAACGCCCCGACCTGTGGTAAAATGGAGAATGGTGGTTTCATCACGACAATGCACCAGCGCAGACCGCCTTGAGTGTGAGACAGTCTCTCACCAAAAATGGCATTACCTCACTTACCCACCCTCCCTATTCACCCGATCTTGCTCCCTGTGATTTTTTCCTCCGAATGAAGAAAGTCTTCAAAGGAAAACGCTTTGCAGACGTAGAAGAGGTTAAGAAGACAATGATGGAGGCGTTAAATGGAATAGCTTTGCAAGAGTTATAGAACTGTTTTATACAGTGGAAAACACGTCTGGACCGGTGCATTGCTTCACATGGAGAACATTTTGAAGGTGATAAAAGTGTAGAAATATCTGAATATAATTATATGACAGATCTTTTTAGGGGTGAGGTGGTTATCCCATCGCGTATATATATATACATATATATATATATATATATATATATATATATATATATATATATATATATATATATATATATATATATATATATGTATATATATATATATATATATATATATATATGCAAAGTAGACCACTTGGAAAAAGAAACTAACGAAGCAGAGCGCTTTCGTATATTACATCTTCAGTGCAACAAGTACATAGTGATAGGAATACATAGACAATATATACATGATACAAAGGAACAAGGACAGTTTGAATAAGCGTAGCGACCAATTACCCCCTGGAGAGCGGAAGGTCATTGTCAATTATCTTACGATGGTCGGGCGACATCAGGTCACAGTCGCCAAGGGTCACTGTTTCTACTAATTATATAGGGCGACATTAAGTCAATTCGTTGGATTACATTTTACCTGATATTATCTTACTAATTTCTTGACAAATGAAATTATCAAGTTTGTACAAGCCTTTATGTAGGTTGGTATTTTGATTACTGGTGGTATGAATCAAACTGCACTCTATTAAATTTCTTGCTATTATGTTGTTGGTATAATAGATTGCCTGGCATTACCCCAATCAACTGGATGATTATTTAATTCAATATGCTTGAATATACCACTAGAATGATTGCCATCCCTAACATTTTTCTTGTGTTGTTCAATTCTAATGTTTAAGGGTTTGGCAGTTTGACCTATGTAAAATTGATTACACATTTTGCAAGGAATTTTATAAATGCATCCTTTTTTAATTTCAATACTATTGTTGATAAGTTTATGTTTTACTGTACTATCATGTTTAAAAACTACCTTTACGTTAAATCTTTTTAATAATTCTTTGACACTTAACAAATTTTCTTGAAATGGTAAAATTAAAACATTATGATAATTGAAAGGTGATTTAGGCTGAGGAGTTAAAAATTATTTCCTTGCAAAATTGTAAGCAATATCAAGGAATTGCTTAGGGTATTTTAATTCTAGCCCAATGTTAAAAACATTTCTGATTTCTTCATCAATAAATTCAGGACTACAAATACGAAAAGCTCTTAAATACATTGAGGCAAATACTGTACGTTTAATATTATTTGGATGAGAAGAAGAATAATGAATATATGAACTTACATTGGTTGGTTTACGATATACTTTAAATTTAAGGCTATTGTCATGACGTAGGATAGTGCAATCTAAGAAAGGTAAGGTACAATTTTTCTCAATCTCTAAAGTAAATTTAATAGAATCAACAAGGGTATTCAACTTAGTTAAAAAATTATGGAAATTTTTTTCTTCTGGCCAAAGACATAAAATGTCATCAATATACCTAAGCCAAGGGATGTTAGGGGGGAAGATTGTGCGTAATATTTTAGTTAAAAAAAATTCCATGTATAAATTACTTAAAACTGGGGATAAAGGGTTTCCCATACTCATGCCGAATTTTTGGGAATAGAAATTACCACTGAATTGAAACTTACAATCTTTGACACATAATTTAATTAGTTCAATCAATGTAGATGATGGCAATGGAAGAACATGTTTATTAAGTTCATCTTGAAGGTAAACAAGGTTGATTATCTTAGAAAAATGAATGATTTATTAGATGATAACAATACTTACACACTTCTTAAAAAAAATCCTACAGAAGCAGTTAATAGTTATTATAATAAGAAATTAAAAGAACTGCTTCATAAGAATAGAGACCTCTTACAGAAATTCATTTCAATTAGTCCCCCTTTGCCACATATGTATGGTCTCATTAAGACTCATAAATGTAACAACCCCGCTAGACCTATTGTTTCGTCAATTGGTTCCGCTTCTTACAAGCTTTCCAAATGGCTAGTTACTATTCTTAGCCCTTTAGTAGGTACAATCTCTTCTTCTCATGTTACAAACACTTCTGATTTAATAGACAAACTCCATAATATTAAATCTAATTATAAGTTTACTTTGGTTAGTTTTGATATAGTCAGTTTATTCACAAAAGTTCCCATAAATGATTTATTATTTTACCTTCAAGATGAACTTAATAAACATGTTCTTCCATTGCCATCATCTACATTGATTGAACTAATTAAATTATGTGTCAAAGATTGTAAGTTTCAATTCAGTGGTAATTTCTATTCCCAAAAATTCGGCATGAGTATGGGAAACCCTTTATCCCCAGTTTTAAGTAATTTATACATGGAATTTTTTTTAAACTAAAATATTACGCACAATCTTCCCCCCTAACATCCCTTGGCTTAGGTATATTGATGACATTTTATGTCTTTGGCCAGAAGAAAAAAATGTCCATAATTTTTTAACTAAGTTGAATACCCTTGTTGATTCTATTAAATTTACTTTAGAAATTGAGAAAAATTGTACCTTACCTTTCTTAGATTGCACTATCCTACGTCATGACAATAGCCTTAAATTTAAAGTATATCGTAAACCAACCAATGTAAGTTCATATATTCATTATTCTTCTTCTCATCCAAATAATATTAAACGTACAGTATTTGCCTCAATGTATTTAAGAGCTTTTCGTATTTGTAGTCCTGAATTTATTGATGAAGAAATCAGAAATGTTTTTAACATTGGGCTAGAATTAAAATACCCTAAGCAATTCCTTGATATTGCTTACAATTTTGCAAGGAAATAATTTTTAACTCCTCAGCCTAAATCACCTTTCAATTATCATAATGTTTTAATTTTACCATTTCAAGAAAATTTGTTAAGTGTCAAAGAATTATTAAAAAGATTTAACGTAAAGGTAGTTTTTAAACATGATAGTACAGTAAAACATAAACTTATCAACAATAGTATTGAAATTAAAAAAGGATGCATTTATAAAATTCCTTGCAAAATGTGTAATCAATTTTACATAGGTCAAACTGCCAAACCCTTAAACATTAGAATTGAACAACACAAGAAAAATGTTAGGGATGGCAATCATTCTAGTGGTATATTCAAGCATATTGAATTAAATAATCATCCAGTTGATTGGGGTAATGCCCAGGCAATCTATTATACCAACAACATAA